>NW_016158893.1:81738-98679 GCF_001687245.7 Rhagoletis zephyria | reverse complement strand
TATACGTATATTTATACAGATTCTTGTTGAAAAATAGATACTTTTCAGAAGTAGTTTTACATGCTCTTTTTAGAGTGTACTTGCTATTTATTATATTTACTTTGCAAAATACTTATGCACAAAAAATGTACTTTATATATATATATATATATTTCACGCTTAAGTAGCGATTCTTTATACGTTTATAAAACGTAGTGCTTACTACCATCTTTAATAAAAATCGATTTTTGAACGAAAAAAACTTTATAGGAAATATAAAGTTTTGGCATATTTAAAAAAGTATCCTCATTTATACTGACCGGAAAAAATAAGTATCCCGCAAAAATTCGTCTAAAAATGTATCCAATTGGATCTATTTAGATCCAAACGGCATCCCTGGCTCTGGTATATACTTATTTACATAGAATTCTACTCATTTGGTGCCGGGTTACGCCGGAATATTGATAGCAATTGCAAAGCTAACGAACTGTCAAGGAAAGGTAGGACCATCCACAACTTTCTGGAAAAGGACTCGGTAGCCACCATCAAGCAGTTTGTTGTAGACCACACAATTATAGTAACCTGGGAACGCCGAAGAACTGTTCGCCTTGCGAAACTTTCAGGATTACCTGGTATTTCTGTAAAAGGAAACGCTTACGGCCCACTTCCTAATGTGGAACCAGAACTTGTTTTGACCTATGTTACATGTAGGACTGAATCGAAAAAGTTACCAAGTTGAAAAATAAGTTACCAAATTACCAAATATGATAAATAAATAAAAACTTTTGGTAAAAAATTACCAAAGCGGCAGCGCTGCATGTGTTACATCTGTGCATACATATATACGAGTACATAGTACAAACAAACAGCTGATTCCGTACAGAAGGTGCGACCAGTACCGCTCTTTCCTTAAGCAAATGACGTTTGTCGAAACTTGATGTTAAGTACATTATAGTTCCAGAATAAGAGTTGTGTGTATTCGTACGTTTGCATACGCTTGCTTATTCATATTATAAACTACGTTTATGCGACAGCATTCATGAACTCTTCATTTCATGAATTCAAAAGTGGTCCCGTTTATGCATAGTTCTCGAGTTCATGAAATAAAGATCTTTCAAAAAGTGGCAACGCACTAGCGAGAAACTAGACAGTAGGGTTATGGCTTTTTTGGCCTCCTCTGGAATTTGATAAACCTGTTGGTACCAGGAAATGAATCATATCATATTTAAATTGGTTTTATTATATTTTCATTTTAATCTATTTGAATTTATTTTATATTTGAACAATTCCACGTAACTTTTCTTGTGTTGTAAATTCTGTTTATGCCACTCATGCTTTTTAACTTAAAAACATCATAACTGATAGCTGTTTGTAGAAAGTGGCTTTGCCGGGCTTCCACTTCACGATTTCATGAAATGATGCGTTTACATAAGACAATTTGAGACAAGACAATTTAGAATATGTGTAAGTTGTCAAATTGTTGTGTAAAGTAAGCGTCCGGACAATTATAAAGACAATACATTTTCAGCAACCGCCGTTACTGTCGTTTGGCGTGAATTTCATATTATTTACTAAAATTTCCAAACACATTTCGTCTTTCCTCTTTTTCTCAAATTAACCAACCGAGATCGAATTGTCCAATTTACTGTCCAATTCACTGGCTTCGAAAAATCAAACGAAGACGAAGACTATGAGAGAAGTGTGAATGTACTAGTGAAAAAGTGTGAATGTATTGCTATTGTCTTGGCAAAATTGTCTCATGTAAACGCCGGGCTACTCGTTCGCGCAAAGAATTTGAGTTTTCTCCCGGTTCAAAATGTAAAAAATATGTTTTCTTCAATTTCTCTCTTACGTACTCGGTAAGAATTCCGTTCCGAATGAGACGATTTGGTCATACACAACGCAAGCAGTCTCATCAAACGTCAACATGGCGGCCAGAAAAAAATACTATTGTTCAAATTTCCCTCAAACGGCTTGTCAAACCTTCAAACAGCCTCATGAACGAGCGACACAAGATCACGCAAGAACAAGAGAGTGAAAAAACTCGATTTTTAGAGCGGGTTCTACGCCATCTAGTTTCGCTGGAAAAGGATTGAAAAGTAAATAAAGTAAAGAGAGCAACGAAACCCATAATTAACCACAATTGTTGTCAGCCACTTTAAGTCCCCAATTTAGGTAAAATTATTCATTAAAGGGCTTTAAAGCGTGTTGTCATGTTGAATTAACTCTTCTTTACTTAAACAAAAGTGTAAAATAGTGGTGATTGTGATGTAAACAAACGCTCAGCTGACGAACCCGCTTTCACAAACTTTTTTCTCAAAACCAGTTACAAATACAACGTCGCGTTCTTGCGTGATAAGGTATTTTTGTTTCATGAAACACCCCCATACACAACACAAAAAGCAAAGGGATAATTCCATATATGTAATAGGCCCGTCAGAATGGGTACTTGTACGTCAAAAACGGAAAAGCATGCGAAGGAAGTGGCGCACGTAACGTAGAGATACGTCACAATGCAGGTGTTCCGTCTGCAAACAAAAATTAGCGTTTCCTTGTGGCCGCGTACTTGGGGTTTACACAAGTCACTTGTGCAGATACAATAGCAAAACATTCACACTTTATTTACTAATATATTCATACTTCTCTTGATATCTTCGTCACTATCTTTGGCTTTTCGCTAACAGTTTATTGTCTGGACGCCTGCTTTACTAAAACAATAGAAAATTAATACATATTCCCAATTGTCTTGTCTTGTGTAAACGCAACGGTTATACAGCTATCAGCAGTGATGTACTTACGTGCGTAAAATGTTGAGTGTTGGCCAATGTTCGTTGGGTATGCAAACACACATAGTCTACCCAACTATCAGTTTCATCCTTGAGCGGAACGTACGCAAAGCTCCCATTCTGACGCGGCCATAATACTTCTATTAAGCATGGGTAACACTGTATATGAAAAGCGCTAGCGCCATTAACACCAGAAACACATGAGCCACACACACAACTCGCCTTAATTCTTTGAAAAATGACACGTACTTTGTTTTTGCTTGTGAGTGGTGAAGTTTATGTATCTTGGCAAATTTAAAAATTTTACTCAAAAATGATGAAAATATCGTGGCAGTTTCTACATACATTCCTAGCAATTAAATTCGGTTGGCGGTGCAAGCGTTGCTCAGCGCCCAAAATTAAAGAAATAATAGACATGACACCGCTGTATGGTGTATTACACTGTATGACAACGGGTACTGTGGTGACCCTCAGATGGCGCCGTGTTCAAATCAGCACACTGCGCTATGGCGCTGAGTCAGTGCGCTGACACCACAGGTGGCGCCGGCGTGATTGAGCTAGCGCTATAAAAATTGCGTTATTACCCATGGCTACTTCTATTAGCCCTGCCAGATAGAGCACGTTACCTGCGTTCCGCTCAAGGATGAAACTGACAGATAGTATACTGCAGGTGTTTGCATAGAGAGCGCCATATTGGCAACCCTTGCGTCGACGGAATCAACAAATGATGGCCAACACTCAACTTTTGACAGTTGCTGACAGTTGTGTTACCTTGCGTTTATACAAGACAAGAAAATTTAGAATATATATTATTTGTCACATTGTTTGAGTGAAGTAGGCCTCCAGATAATAAACTGTCTTCGAAAATTTAAAGACAGTGACGAAGACAACGAGAGAAGTGTGAATATATAAGTAAGCAGGTGCGTGTATATTGCTATTGTATCTGCAACATTGACTTATGCAAACCGCAAATACGCGGTCATAGAAAACAGCTGACTTTTGTTTGCAAACGCAACACCTTCATTGTGGAGTCGCTCTACGTTCGTTTACGTCAAATCGGCTTCATCCTTGAGCGTCACGTACGTAAAGTACTCTATCTGGCAGGGCTATCTGTATATTGGCAGTACATTGAAAGTAACTCCGCAAACATTAGAGTGCAGACATATAATAGTGGCATTCATGAAACGTCGCAAAGTTGTTGAAAATGTCGCATTTTTTGCAAAATTTGCCACCTTGCGACACAGTTGATTACTTTTGTATAGAAACTCTTTTGCGACAAAATTGCGATATTGGCATAATATTTGAGCTGGCAATCATTGCAAACTCAAAGTCGCAAAGCACGTGATATTTTATTGCCCTCGTATACTTCAAGAAAAAGTATATTAATTAAGGCTACTTCGAAATGTAATTTTAAAAACTTTTCTTTTTCACTCACGCGCGGAATTTTAAAGCAGTGTTGCATTTGTAATCCGGAGTTGTGATGGGTCGTTCATACAACTTTGTTTGCAACGTTGCCATTTCGTCAAAAATGCCACTTTGCGACAATTTATGAGTCACAATAATATTAGAAAGAGAAAACCAACGTACCCAGAATGACATTTGAAAACAATTAAAAATGAGGAGCGGTGGAGTAACCGTCAATATTTTACAAAACTAAATTCTAATTTTAGAAGAAAAAAACATAAAAAATGGTGCGGAATCGTGCTGTTTGTAGAAGCAAAAATTAGGGAAAAAGAAATCGTATTGTAAGTATGTTGTACTATTTAAAAATTACCCAATTCGGGGAAAACGGGCAGACGCGACATGTCGACTTAGGCGCTGGAAAGGAAGGCACGCAGCCTCATATATGTATATCTTTCAAGGGCCAGTTTTTCAGTGCCAGTTTAAACTTAGATTAAGTGAACTGAGTTTAAATTGAACAGCTGGCTGACATTTGATTGGCTGATCTTAGTTTAAACCAGCGAGATTGGGCGTTTAAACTCAGTTTAAACCACGGCCGTGCACTGAAAAACTTGCCCTAAGAGTGGTTACGGTACTCACCTCAAGTGTAACCTTTAAATCTCTTGCTTCTTTTTCAAATCTGACGGTTACCATGAACCTTGCACCAATCACTTTCAGGGAATCATTTTTGGTAAAGTTTTAATGTTTTATTTTTATTTTATTTAAACCGCTCCTGTAGCTCGTTTCTGTAACTTTTTTCTACCGATTATTTCTCTACTGGTAGAGAATATATGTCATTCTCTACTACTAATTAGCAGTAGAGAACGGGGCGGCGAATTCATATCTCAATTCGCCTTGGTGGAGAATTGTTACAGAAACGAGCTACTGGAGAGACTTCTCTGCAAACCATTTTTTCAGAGTATTCTGAATTGTAGAGAAATTTTAAAGAATCCGTAAAGAACGAATCCGATTTTTTGCCGAATTTTCTAAAATGAAATAAACTATGCACCGTTCGATTTTTTTACGAACTTTCGGAAGAAAATCGGTAAAGCAATAAAAATAATGCTGCTATGTGAAGAATTTCTTGCAGAATTTTCTTTATTTTTCGTACAGAAAGTCCTCTTTACGAGTTCGTGTCAACCCCTTCATATAAATTTCTTTGAAGATTCGTAAAAAAGTCGTTACAGAAATGAGATACTCCTAAGGGTTTCGTTAAGATTTCGGGAACTTTGGTTTGCAGGGTTTACAGTTGTTTGTTTGTAGAACATTTATATCAGCCTATTATATCCCTTTGATTGCGGAATAAAATCACATTGTGAAGAGATACGTTACTATCAATGAAGAAGTATTATATATACTACTGTTGCGGCAACGCGAAGCGAACAAGAAAATGGGAGAATGTTCGACGAATGATGAATCATATTCAACAGTGAGGAACGTCAAGAGGAGAAGCTTGCGAACAGCGAGAGAGTGGGAAAATGAGCGATAAACTTCAGAACGTTCTAGAGTTGCCATGAGTGCGCGCACAGGTATAAAAGGCCGCTGCTACAGCGAAGTCAGTTAGTTTCAAGTTAGCAAGCTACCAGACAAGTCAGTTGCAAATCAGAAGCTTTGTAAAGTGTTTAAACTGTCTTAACAAGTGTTGTTATTGCGTTAACAAGTATTGTAAACTGTTTGTTGTACAATAAAGTTAATTTTTCTGCAATTTGGTCATCGTGAGCGTTTATTTAACAATCCAGCGATACGAACCGAAAGGATTTTGGTAAATCCGTCAAGTGGTCAAGGATAATCGTAATGCAGCGTTTTTGCTGCATTTAAAATGCAACATTTAGCACTTTCGAACATATGTTTTCGAAGAGCGTTCATGCTATAGCATTTAGCAAATGTACATTTACGCGAGTTCGAAATCGTATGCTTTTGACAAACAGCCGTGTTCCAGTCTCTTATTTAGATCCGATATATTACGATCAATTCTCACGCAGAAGATAATGTGCAAAAACCCTACTGAAAAGGAAAAAATAAATTTTAAACCAAAAATTCAATACAAAAACTTGAATTGTTTTAACCATAACCGAACATTTGTTTGTGTATATATTCATTTGTCGGTGCTGTCAATTAAAATTTCCTTACTTAATTAGGAAACAAAACAAACAGAGTTGATCATAAATTGATCCTGATTTCTATCAGCATCACATCGATGTTGAATTTGCTTAACTTTTCTTCCAAATATGTAATGTAAAATAAAAGAAATCTCGATCGGCGATCACTGAAACGCAGCTAGCAACTGTATACTCGAAAAAGCAATGTTGCCACTTTTTCTCTTTAAACCATGTTCGAATCGTGGAAATTTTGGAAGATCACAGGGTTGCTTTTAGCATTTAGATTCTTAATGCAAAAATGGAGTTGCATTTAGCTGCATTTAGGTGACGAATTTTGTATGGATAAATGTACATTTAGAGTAGCATTTAGAGCTAAATGCTCTAAATGTGCTTTTACGCATAAGCAAAAACAGGCCATAACACTACGTTTATGCGTAGGCAAAATCCCGAAATCATTTCAAGAATTTGGGCTCAAATTGGCTGCATAAACACTGTTTCATGAATTTACTTATAGTTACGGTGACCATCCGTTCTGTTTTTTGCAGGACCGTACTGTTATTTAAAGGTCTGTCCTGCGTAGTTTTTCAAATCAGAAAACCCCCAAAATGTACTGATTTTTTTCAAGTGTCCTGCCTTCGATATTTATAAATAACTTTTCCTTATCGAAATAAAAGCAGTGTCGACAACTAATTGATAACTACATAAGGGTAAGCTGGTTTTGAAGGTTCAACTAGTCAATGCGTTATAAATATTGTACGGTTATGGACAATGGATGACGTGAAATTGAAGACCAGCATCAAATATATCGATAAACCTGTTCTAAAAATTTTGTGGTAATCGCTTAAGAAAAAAAATATTTTCCATGCCAATTTTCCTTTCAAACATGCGCTTTCGTAATTTTTTTGAAAAACGTGTTTTTGGTACATTTCGAACCTATTCGTCAATATCTCATGAAAAAATTATCCAATCAACATAAGTGACCTACAGTCCTCTTACAAAAATATATTACTTTGCCGATTTCGATGAAAATTGTTAGTGTTACAAGCGACCAAAATCGAAAAATTTAAATTTCAATCATTTTCCTTTTACAGTAAATGAAAATCTGATGAGAAATGTAGATGTTACGGAACATAATCTGCGCAAAAAATATATATTTTTGCAAGGAGCCCATCAATACCTTTCGAACTGTTGGTCGTTTCATGAGATATTGAGAATAACTGAAAAAGTACTAAAAATACGTTTTTCGAACAAATCTCGAAAACACTTCTTTGAAACCATGGGTATTTTTTTCGTGTTCAACGACCCAAATTACTAAAAGATTAATACCAATGAAGCAAATGTGATTTATGTTTAAAGTTTAAAATTGGATTAATAATTAAGAAATATACACTCTTCGTTATTTGAATAGCGCATCCTTTTAATACTTAGTAGGTACAGTTTTCCTTTTGTTTGTTTAATATTCATTAACTTTTCATAAAAATATAGCATATTCTACGTCTACATCCCATTAAAATTTTTTTTGAAAATTAAAAAAATAAGCATAGGGGCGAAATTTTTTTTTTGACTGTGCTGCGCATTTTCTTCCATATAAAAATTTTGTCAAGCATACTTTGTATGGTAGAAAATAAAAAAAAAGGGTGCGCTATTCAAATGACGAGAAATGTATGTATGTAGTATAGTTTTGTTATTTTTATACTGCGCAATTATATGTAGGTAAATTTTTTGAAAAATTGTCCTGCATTTTCAAAATATATTTATGGTCACTGTACTTATACACGAAAATTAACCATTAAGTGGAAGTCCGGCAAGGCCAAGTTCAATAAACAGCTGTTTACTAGGGTTAAGAAGTTTTTAGATCAAAAGCATCCCTACAAGAATTGTGTGATGGAAACTAACACATTCTCATTAATCTTACTAACACAGTCGCAAATATTTGCAACGTTTTCGCGTTGGTTAAAATGAGACCACAAGGCTCTCATTGTTACAGTGCGTGAATGCATATGTAAGAGTGAAACAAATTATATGTATACATTCACCTCCCCAGAGTTGCATTTGTTGACGCGTCAAGAAAAAGAAAACAAATATTAAAGCATTTTCAAGTGAAAAACAGCGCGCGTGGTTTCAAGCGGAATACAGAAAAATTTTAAATCTAAAAATAAGCACACAGTAGCGGAATTTTAAAAGATAATTAATAATAATAAATAAAAATAAGTATTAATACAATGAAAAAAAGGCATCTGCAAAATTGCCTGTCAAAAGAAAAAAAAAGTTTTTGAGTCAAATGTAAGAAAATATAAAGATTTGATAAAAGTGGAACGTGCAGGTGGTGTTAGTGGTTCCATGTGTTTAGAAAATGTAGCGTCCACGTATGCTGGTGGATTGATTTCTTTCGCTAGTGAAAATGATGCAGTTTCTTTAGAAAATGTAGCATCTACTTCTGCGGGTGGGTGCATTACTTTCCCTGCTGTTAGTGGAAACTTACCGGTAGCATCAAAATTTTCAGAGCACTCTTGTCCAAGTGAGCTTGAAAGGGGTGAATTTTCCGAAACAGATAGTGTAGATTCTGAGGCAGCGGCCGATTCCTACTCTGTCACAAATGTTGAAAGCAACGAAAAATGTGAGGAGTTAAAGTCATGGGCAGTTAGGAACAACATTTCACAAAGTGCGTTAGAGGACTTATTGCATACGTTGAGAAAGGTAGGAGTGAAAGATTTACCTTTATCGGCCAAAACTCTTTTCTGTACGAGTAAGGAAAAAATGCAAATTTTAAACATTCCCAGTGGGGAATTTTTATATTTAGGTATCCAAAAATATTTTCTTTCATCGTCTTTCGAATTTTTAGATGGAAAAGAAGAAGTTTCAATCGATGTAGGTGTAGATGGTTTAAAAGTGTTTAAAAGTTCAAACAGAGTCTTGTGGCCTATTCTTGGTGCAATTGTTGGATTTCCTTGTACTAGTCCTTTCATGGTCGGCTGTTTTTCCGGTTTTAAGAAACCTGAGAATATAGATAACTTTATGGCAAACTTTTGTGAAGAAATAAAATTACTTCAAGAAAATTGCATCAAAGTGGGGTTTAACCAAAATATATTCCGGTTCAATGTTCGTCTCTTTGTTTGTGACTCTCCAGCCAGGGCATATGTGACAGGTATTCGTTTCTCATAATGCAAAAAATGGTTGTCCGAAATGCGATCAGAGGGGTTTATATAAAAATAATAGGGTGTGTTTTTTGAAATAAGTTGGATGTTTAAGGTCAGACATCACATTTAAACTAAGACACGATCCTTCTCATCATGTATACCAATTTAAAACGAAAATGAGTATGTTGGAGGAATCAGGTTTTGGAATGGTTTCACAATTTCCTTTGGATCTGGAGATCACTAAAAAATTGCTTAAACTTTTAATCAATAAATCGAATGTAAATAACCTTAATAAGAAACTTAGTTTTGTCGCGGAGTTTGTTCCATCAGAATTTTGTCGAGTACCTAGAACTTTGGAAGATATATATATTTGGAAATCTACTGAGTTTAGACAATTTTTGCTATATACGGGTATTTTCTTCTTCTTATTATTGCATAGTGGTATAAGACCTCTGTGCAAAGAGGGATCGCTTCAAAGAAAGACAGATATTTCACAAAAAGTATTGGAAGATTTTGTAAATTTTTTGGCACATTATATGGTGACGAGCTAGTTAGCTTTAATGTCCATGGACTTCTCCACTTAACGGATTGTGTCAAACAATTTGGCCCACTGGATTCTTTTTCTGCCTACAAATTTGAAAATTATATGCAGCATATTAAAAAAATGATCAAGAAGCCTAACAAAATTTTGCAGCAGATATTTCTTAGGCTCCAAGAAAGACTAAGTCTTACGTCAGTTTTGAAGGGTTCTCCTAAATAAGGGTGCTTCAGTATTGACCATAAGAAAGGGAAAGACAGTTTTGGTTTCAGTAAAAAAACAGGACCCATGAAAGTAATTGCCCAAATGAATTCTGAAAATTATGTGTGCAAAAATTTCAAAGTTACTGAAAACTACTTCGAGCAACCTTTACAGTCATTTAGGGCCGTTTGCACCATGTCTAGTTAACGCTAACTGGACGTACATCCTTCAGTTAAGCACGTTAACTGCTTTATCGATCACATGTTATAAGATGGGTGTCGATAACGTCGATAAAGATGTTTAACTGGGAGTTAGAATTAACTAGACATGGTGCAAACGGCCCTTAGTGGTCTAGGTATAGTTGTTGCCAATGATTTGAGTAGTCAAATCACAGTAGTTACGATGTCAGAGATTGAGTTTAAATACTTTTCTATACCTATTCTATACTAATTCATAACTCCTTCCAAGAGGAACTCAGAAAGACTCCGTGAACTCAGCCGGGAGGGTCTTAGGACTATTACAGGCTACCTGACAGGACACTGCAAGTTAAGGTACCATCTAAACAAAATGGGGCTTTCTGTAGAGACGGACTGCAGGTTCTGTGGGCTGGCGGAGGAAACCTCGGAGCACATTCTGTGTGACTGCCCGCGTATCATGAATAGCAGACTGATGCACCTTGGGGAACGATTGTCTTCTCCATCCAAGATTTGGAACACGGCACCCTCCAATGTGCTTAATTTCTTGAATAGCCTCAGGTTGGAGTGACTACAATCAGGGTTTAGCACAATAGATCTTTTAGGTCGCAGCGCGAGTATACCCGACGTACTAATAATAATAATAATACCTATTGGTGACAAGTTTCTTCTCATACCCCTGCTACACCATCTATTTAACGAGTTTTCACTCTAACCTGCACATTTCATTTTTTGTTGATCATAAACACAACATACCATTGCATAATAAAATTTAATAATAATTAAATTATTATTCTTAATACATAAATCGCACTCAAGAGGAAAACGGCAAGCAAACAAAGTATTAAAAAAAAACGAAAATATATTTCCTAACTTATATTTTTTAGATATTTTGCCAAGAATTAGCTATGACGCCGTACATGACCGTATTCCCGAGTCCTCGGGGCAAAACGGTAACGAAAACTTATATATTTAATCATAATTTTATTTATAATACATGCATATATTTCATTAACTTTTTGTTTTTTTTTTCAAGATATTCTGAAGACAATGAGGGAGCTCGTCCACGCCCAAAGGGAGACAAATACCCGACTGGCGAAAGTTGAGGAAAATGTAGGTTATTCTTCTTTTGGTAAATTTTTTCCTCAAACCAACAATTTTTTCTTCTCGCATATTAGCAATCCATACTAAGCCAGGGGATGGACGTACTTGTAGGCAATCAAGAGAGGATCGCTATTGCGTTTGAGGAAATGGATAAAGACCCACAAACTTTGGCGCTAGCTAAGGGCATGAGGGAGTGCAAAGTGGCCTTAAAAAAAATTCAGTATGACGTTTGTCGCATGACTGGGGAAGTTGCAAACTCCAAAATGGACGAAGTAGCTAGCATGATCCCCTTGCATACTACCACAGCAGTGCTAGAAGTGGAACAAAGATTGCAGTCACCAGACTTTGTTCAGACAATGGTAACAAACAAACCTAATACTTTATTGTTTACAAGATTGTATTTTAATTTTTCATAGACGATATACTTGCACAAGATTAAGGGGGGATCAGAGGATGTCAGCAGCGTAATCCGCACCATCATTACAGATGACCTTCTTGAAAAATACAACTGGGAGGGAACGTGGGAGAAACAGGCGCTGAGCGAACTATCTTTTGTGAATAAGACTCTGCGCGATATACATTTTATTCTAAAAAAACATGTACGCCTTTGTATTTAAATTTTAGATGTTTTCTCAGCACAAGGCGCTTTAGAATTTGAAAAGAGCTTACGCAAAGCAGTGGTACGTGCCCATCATCGGCTTCAGCAAAAAAAGTACTTTCGAAAAGGCAAAACAACGATTACACCTGCTACAACAACTACCAGAACCGCAACCTCTACCTCAACATCTATCCTAACCTCTACTTCAACTTCTAATTCAAGCTGTAGATAATTTTAATTATAATTCCTAATTTTTAATTTCCTATTAATAATTACCCTTGTGGTCAGCTGATTAAGTCAAGTGACATTTTGACTAGTTTTTGCTATTTTTCTTTTATTTATATTTTTTGTATAAAAGTTTCGCACTTTACCTAACCAGCGCCACATAAATCCACATTTGACACTTCCTTTAAAAATTATGAAAATTTAGTAAACTAACATTTGCAACCGAAAATTTTAAACTCTTTATTGAGAATTTTTAGATTAGTTTTGGGTATGCAGTTTTAGTGGGTTAAAGTGCAAATTTCAAGACGCAAGAAAATCGCGTTGATTTTTAATAATTCTTTTTGCTAATGTTGCTAGGCATTTTCTCCCATACAAAAAACACCGTCAGCCAAAAAAATTCAACGCGATTTTCTAGCGTCTTGTAATTTGCACCATAGCGTACTAAAATTTAATGAGCTACCAAACTGCATACCCAAAACTTATCTAAAAATTCTCAATAAAAAGTTGAAAATTTTCGGTTGCAAATGTTAAAGTTTCTTGAATTTTCATAATTTTTATAGGAAGTTTCAGATGTGGATTTATGTGGCGCTGGTTAGGTAAAGTGCGAAACTTTTATACAAAAAATATATCAAAAGAAAAAGAGCAAAAACTAGTCAAAATCTCGCTTGACTCAATCACCTGACCCATCCCTATGCAAAGGATTCCTAATTTTTAATTTCCTATTAGTTTAATATATCTCCTTATGCAATGGCGCAAAACTTTTGATTTATTTAATTATATTTTTCGTAGTTTCATAAGTACAACTAATAATAAATGTAGTACATTTTTTTAATGTAAAAAATTATAAAATACGCTTTTTTACATATACATCAAGTGTTATTGATCAATTGTGATGTGTGTATACATCAAGTATGATAAATCAGTTGTGACAAGCATGCTCATCAAGTATGATTGATCAATTGTGATGTGTATATACATAAAGTATGATAAATCAGCTGTGACAAGCATGCTCATCAAGTGTGATTGATCAATTGTGATGTGTATTTACAATAAGTATGATTGATCAACCGTGATAGATACATGCATCAAGTATGATAAATCAGCTGTGACAGGCATGCTCATCAAGTATGATCGATCAACTTTGATAGGTAGACATCATCGTTGACTAATAAGAATCAGCAGGAGTAAGCAGTACAGCTATATTTTCATTTATACGAAGAATTCCATAAGTTGGAGGAAGACGGAAGATCACATGTACACAACCCTGCAAGAACAGTGACTATCATATGACAAATCATTTGAGTGGCAAGACTGATAGAGATTTCTGTCACTGGCTACCTACAAGTTTCTATCAAATTCTAAAGGGCAGTGTGAAAAATCTGATGTAAACATTTGTGTACATGTGATCTTCCGTCTTCCTCCAACTTATGGCCTTATTTAATGGTCTCTTTTTAACCAACGCAAAGTTTGCAAAAGTGTTAGTAGGATAAATGAGAATCTGTTAGTTTCCATCACACAATCCTTGTAGGGAAATGTTTACATCACGTTTTTCATATTGCTCTTAAAAAGTTGATAGAAGTACTTGATTGAGATCTCCATCACCAGTGAGTATCACATGATCAGTCAAATGACTATCACTGTTCTTGTAGGGATCCCTACATCTGTAGTACAGAGGTGGGCAACCTCGGCAGAGCATTTTTGTAGTGTGCGTGCAATGGATGTCACTGTGTGCCTGTATACGCGAATACGACGCGCAGTCGCCTGCCCAGCTGGCATGTAGTGGCATAACCATGACTTAAAACACTGGAAAAGTTTAGTGAAAATATTAAAGAAATTCAAAGAAATTCTTATGCACTAAAACCAAGTTAAATATAACATTGATCATTTCTTGGTACCACCGCCTTTTGCAAAAAAATGCAAAAATAAAAACACAACCCTACTGTTTACTTTCTCGCTAGTGCGCTGCCACCATTTCAAAACACTTAATTTCATGTATTCGCAAATTACTCATAAACGGAACCATTTTTGAATTCACGAATTCTGCCGCACAAACATAGTAAAGGTGTTCTTACACGATATGTAGTCGCATGTGCATATGCCTCTTTTTACATATGGAAATGCCAACATATCTTGTCAAGTCCAATTAGATATGTTTCTGTACAAAGCAGAAATAACAACAAAGCAGAAATAAAAATAAAAAAATAAATATAGGCTGCGTTTCTTTATTCATTCCGGATAATCCCATTTCACAGCCAGAATAAACAGAATGCGATTGAAATATACGTTAACATATCATCAGGAACGTTCCAAAGAATAAGTAAACAAAAAAGTTTATTCCAAACGTTCAGAATGAATAAAGAAATGCAGCCATAGAATCATCTGGGTTTGATTCATTTCGTTTTCAAAGAACGTATTTTTAAATACTTAAATAAAGACTGTGAATTTGGCAGGCAGATGTATTCGCATATGTATCGAAAAAGTCATATTTGCAGATGCAAATACATATCGTGTAAGAACACTTGGAACACATCAAGATAACCAACCGTTCAGCTATGCGAAAACTTAAAATGCAAACCGATAGTACTTTTTACGCTGATTTCAACTATATAAATATTATTTGCCGCCATTAAAAAGTAAAAAAGATATAAGAGGTTAAAAAAAATGTTTGCGATATTTTAAAATATTAACATTTTCTAAACTATGTAACCGATTAAAAAAATAATGATGTCAGAATGAAGACAATCAATCTATCTTTCAAATGATATATAAAATCTGTGTCCTTGTTTATATATTTAAGCCAAAAATATTAAAAAACAAATAAAATGTTATAATTTTTTCACAAAATAACCTTGTTTAAATAAAAGTGCATTTTCCATGCTAAAGATGTATATATTATTTAGAAAGAGCAAGGTCTTACCTTTAATTTGATATACATATTTTATTATGATCTACTTGTGAGGTTTAAGAATTCAGTGATACAAAAATTTAAAGCATTTACAAGCAAGTGGCAAGTGTGGGTGATATCATAGTTTCTTTTGCCCAGAACTTCTTTCTGCGTAGGCGGCCTTCGGCCGCACTTAGGGATTATAACCCTCACTAATAGAATTCTCCTTTCTGTGTTGCCGAGGAAGGGGGCCTAAACACCTTTAGCAGAGAACACCTTTCTGCGCTGGCGGACTTCGGCCGCACTCAGGGATTGTAACCCTGACTAAGTAGAATTCTCCTTTCTCTATTGCCGAAGAAGTGGGGTTGAACACCTTTGCAGAGAACACCTTTCTGCGTAGGCGGCCATCGGCCGCACTTAGGAATTATAACTCTAACTAATAGAATTCTCCTTTCTGTGTTGCCGAAGAAGGGGGGCTGAATACCTTAAGCAGAGAACACCTTTCTGCGCAGGCGGCCTTCGGCCGCATTTAGGGATTATAACCCTCACTAAGTAGAAGTCTAATTTCTGTGTTGCCGAAGAAGTGGGGCTGAACACCTTTTGCAGAGAACCCCTTTCTTCGTAGGCGGCCTTCGGCCGTAATTAGGGATTTTAACTCTCACTGAAAAACCCTGGCGACTTAATGGGTATAGACTCGATAAGTGCACCAGTGTTTTTTATTGCAAAAATAAGAAAACAAAAGCACCAGGTTTTAGTTTGAAATACAATTAAGTTTGGCGGTTTATTTAATAGGTATATTAAAATTCAAGGGGCCTTACAATATTACCTAGATTATGAAGTGGTTGGTGGCGGAACGTCCGTAATTGCTGGTGATTGAAATCCAATAGAATGTTTAAAAAGTTAGAAACTGAAGTCGAACCCTCTAAACGGTTTGAAGAGTTCCGTTTTCAGGGGAAATTTAACGAAAGTGCACTGACAGGAAAAGTGCAGTTTTTCCTTTTGTCATGTTTCACATACGAATGTGTATGTGTGTGCATCTGTTAAATTAACATTAGGGTGGTACACCCGATAATTTAATTTAAGTATTTGATTTAGCGTGGAGGCCTAAACATACCGGCCCCCTTGCTATAAGCAACGTCTCAAAGATGATTCAGCCACCACACCTTACATTTACATTTATTTACATTGTAAATTATGTTCTTTAACTTTGTGAATTCTGCCGCAGATTGGTCCTTGCCCGGGGATCTAGTCCGAACGTTCTCCGGTCCTCCTTGCAGCCTCTAGCTACGGGGCAAAATGGAAGAAAAAGCTAATAAGGAAAAAAGGTGTGGTTGATCATTTCATTGCACTTTTATTTAAATTCGGTATGTATTCATGAATACTAAATATAAAATTTTAACTGTTTTGTCACATTTGGTGAGCTCCTGATATAATCAGCCCGAACATGGAAGCTTGCGCCAGTAAACCGCCGATCGTTGTTGGCGGAGTGCCACATACCATGACCTGGGCGTACACATCAGCGCCAAGTGTTAGTCGAGTGGGGGTGGCCCGATAGAACTGTGGATCCGCCAGACGCATAAATTGAAACGGCGTCGCTATCGTTGGGTCGATGTTAGCCGCGGGGCTGAGTCGGTTGTATCGCGTAACTAGCCTGGCCTGAGTATTTACCCGTTCCGCGACCCCGTACTTTCCTCGCAGCACGAGGGAACATGTTTTCGCGCGGGCGTTGCTGGCTTCGAGCTGAAGCTCCCGTGCT
>NW_016158893.1:77764-79896 GCF_001687245.7 Rhagoletis zephyria | reverse complement strand
TTCTTCCATTTAAAGGTAGAAAATTTAAAAACAAAATGTATATTCATTACTTACAAAATTCCAAACGCTGAGTGTTTTGTATGTGAAGTAAAATATTCAAATCTACTGCACTCTAGAAGTTTGTATGAATTCGTGCAGCCCATGTACATATTAAGGGTACTCATTTAAAAGCGCAAACTGGGCAAACTGTGCAATTTAAAACCCTCGCAAATGAAATGTCACAATTTGTATGGAAAGCTATTTGCACAAAAGGGGCAAGTTTGCGTGGAAAGTTTGTCGCGCAAATTTGCGCAGTGTGATGTGCAACCCTCAATCAACTATTTTGCTCAATTTCATTTTGATTTGTGCTCAACGTTTTTTCGTAAGACTTAAATATTTTCTTTTTCTAATTATTTGTACATTTTTTTTGAGTACAACACATCGTTTCTTGGTGCTGAATCCAAATCTGGCCTCAAATTTGCTCTAGCACTAGAATAATGAGATATCCTGACCTCAAAGTGCCAAAAACACGGTTTCTAGAGATATTTGAGGTTGGTTATATAATGAAAACATCAAATTATTTGCTCATTTCTAATCAGGGCATCATTTTCGTTTGATGCGATTCGATTTTTCTTTCTCGAGATATACCAGTTTTAATGTGCAGTACTTCGGCATTATGTTATGAAAAAAGTATCCCTTGATTCAAAAAAAAATTGGTGCTTTTAGTGTGGTAAAACGCTTTTTTCCAAGCTTTTGGTGCTTTTTGAAAATGAAAAGATGGCAACACTGCATATGTCTATATATTTTGTTGAGTAGGCATTGGTGCCATATATTTCTATTGGGGCCATAAATTAGTTCTAACGTCTTCGAAGCTTCGAGATTCGAATTTGGGTCGAATTTTAGCTCCAAACTGGCGAATTTTCGAAATCGAACTTTGTGGGGCTGAAATTCGGATAAAAATCGATGTTTTTTTTTGTTATAAACAAAAAAACGAATTTCGTCTTTCTGACGCATTTGCCAATAATGTGGCTCGAATAGAACTGCTCGTCTTGTGTACTTAAGTATGTAACGTGAAGTTCGTACAAATCTCTCTTGCTCTTGTGGAGCACGAAAAATAAAGTACACTATACTTCTCAAAAGATTAGTTTCAATATAATTTTTTTTTTTAATTTTTAATTTATANTTCAATAAAAATTTTTTTTTTTAATTTTTAATTTATACAACGAAAATACATATAAATTTTTGGATTTTTCGCTGATATATTTCGAGAAAGAAGTACTTGTTATTTGTTTTTACTTTTGGTTGTGAAGATAGGCTGCGGATAATTAATCACTTCAGTGTAAGTTCAATTGCTGGTCTCTTTTTCGACTTGAACTATCATTACAGACAAACTTTAAAATT
Source organism: Rhagoletis zephyria (assembly GCF_001687245.7). Taxonomy (NCBI): domain Eukaryota; kingdom Metazoa; phylum Arthropoda; class Insecta; order Diptera; family Tephritidae; genus Rhagoletis; species Rhagoletis zephyria. Next base: position 78,516 of record NW_016158893.1, on the reverse strand, counting down.
TTTCAGTAACAGGTTGTTGAAAATTTGAAAAAATACAAATTAAATCGAATTTGTATCACCATTTATCGAATCGAATAATCGAATGGTTGGGTAATATTCGACACTCGGAAGAAATCGAATTGCAACCCCCCTCCCCATCCCTAATGCTAACTTACATAACTTTCGGTGTGACGGAATCACATGATTATTTTGTATTGCTTAGGTACGCATGCTTTAGACATGCGCTTTCGATGCTACTCGTATCGAAGATTANATGTAGGCCAATGCAGTGTGTAGCAGACTGCATATTTTTGTTGCGGGTTTGGTAGTGGAACTGATAGGTATATGAGAAGGGGAATTCGCGATGGTTTTTACGACGACGTAGATGATGAGACAGAGTTGCTGGGTTGTTCCTCATCCTGTTCTCTATATGGCGGCAATAAGACCAGTTTTACTAATGGCCTTGTGACTTGCCCTCTTTCGGTCATGACCTCCACGACTCGTACGCGGTTATCTGAACCTGGGTGTAGGTTAACGATTCTACCTAATCTCTACTCGTTAGGTGGTAGGTTGTCCTCCCTAATAACGACGAGGTCTCCATTTTTCAAGTTGGCTTGTGGGTATTTCCACTTATTGCGCTTTTGGAGTACCGACAGGTATTCTGTTTTCCACCTCTTGCAGAACGTATGGCGTAGAGCCTTCAGTCTTTGCCAACGATTCACAATCGACGCACGGTGTTCATCAGCGTCGATTTCAGGAGGAGCAAGAAGGTG
>NW_016158893.1:77089-77492 GCF_001687245.7 Rhagoletis zephyria | reverse complement strand
CTTGCAGAACGTATGGTGTAGAGCCTTCAGTCTTTGCCAACGATTCACAATCGACGCACGGTGTTCATCAGCGTCGATTTCAGGAGGAGCAAGAAGGTGTCCGCCGACTAAGAAGTGACCTGGAGTAAGTGGCTCTAAGTCTGCGGGTTGGTTTGAAGAGGGACTGAGGGGTCGCGAGTTGAGGCATGACTCAACTCTGCATAGAAGGGTCGTAAATTCTTCGAATGTATATTTATAGTTTGAAGCGATTTTTGTGAAGTGGCATTTAAAACTTTTGACTCCCGCCTCCCACAATCCACCCATGTGGGGAGCTGCGGCGGGAATGAAATGCCATGTAAGCATTTGATGGGTGTATTTTGTTATGGTGTTATTGCGGGCTTCGGCCATAAAGGCTTTGAATTCT
>NW_016158893.1:70274-76121 GCF_001687245.7 Rhagoletis zephyria | reverse complement strand
CATCTGATGCCCAACGCCTTGACGGTACTGGTGTCCTCAAAATCCAAAAAATCTTCGTTTAGAAGGTGTGATTTGGGTAATCCTTCCAGCATTTTTCCGCAGTTGGATGTCCATTTACGTAGCGGGAATCAGCAGATTGTAAAACCATTGATACCTCGTCATTAGCTTTGATGGTAGATTCGATGGTGTGTCCTCTNTTAACACCGAAGGTAACCGTGTTCAGTTCATATAAATTAATTGGTTCGCTTGAGCTTTTTCGGAAAACAATACGTTGATATTTGGTTTGATCAGGGTTTAATAAAATTTGGCGATACATCTTTTCGATGTCGCTGTTAAACACATATTGAAATAGTCTCCACCGTAATATTAAAATTGTCAAGTCACTTTGCAGGACTGGACCTGGGTGGAGGATGTCGTTGAGACTGACTCCGTTTGCAGTCGGACACGATGCGTTAAAGACTACTCGCACTTTGGTGGTAGTGCTTTCCTCTTTCCTGACAGCATGAAGAGGTAGAAAGTAATTCTCACATTCGTCTCCAGGAATATGTTCAGGAATCCGAGTCACGTGTCCCAATGTCTCGTATTCAGACAAGGACCCTATTGTATTCTGTTTGTAAAGGTGGATCCTATGCTAAACGCGTTTCAATTCGAAAAAATTGTGAGCAAGCGATCTTAAGTGACGGTCCTAATCGTACGTTATTTGGAAAATCCTGTTTGAACAGCAGTGACACAATATATTTGCCTGCTTTATTCCGTTTAGTCGTGCTTTTATAAAGTTCCTCGCAATAGGTTTCATCTTTGTTGTAGGTTTTATTTCATGGGATATCTTCCAATGCCCAAAAGGACGCTAAGCGTTTGTCTAAATTTATTTCGCTAAAAAATGATACGCACTTATTCGCTGGGGTACTTGTGTGAGTTTGACCGGTGAGAATCCGGCCGAAGACGGTTTCCTGAGCAAGAAGAATTCCCAGTACGTCTTTCCTGATACCGCCAAGCATTATTTGTCCACCGAGGACAAGATCAACTTGCTCACTTACAAAAAATCTCTTGTCTGCTAAAACTAAATCTGCTTAGTCCTAGCATCGATTTGGCAAGTCGGCAGGTTTCCAGTTAATTGTGGTAATACCAACACGGTGGTATCTATATTGATCAGTGGGTCAATTGGTGACCGCAGTTGTATGAAACACGCCTCTTTTACTTGAGCTGAGACCGTATTATTTATTCCAGATACTTGAGCTTGTATCCTCCTCGAGGGCAGATTAATCCTACGCTTAAGTCTTTCAGTAATGAAAGAGCACTCCGATCCGGAATCTATTAGTGCGCGGGCTGAAAAATTTGTATTATTAAAATATATATTGACTCGGGCGGTCCCTAATAGAATTCCTATGTTGGTATTAGCAAAGCAGGATTGGACATTTTGGGTTGGTCCTTTGTTTGCTTTGGTAGCATCGTGTCTTGCCTGAGCTTGAGCAGAAGTTGACGCGATGTTCTCTGACTCATCGGATGCGTTTGTTTGATGCCTTTGGTTCATAGATGCTTTTGGCTGAAATGCTTGAATGTGAAGGAGCGTGTGGTGTCTTTGGTGACAGATGCTGCAATTAAATGAGCATGTACACCTAGTCACAGTATGTCCAGAAGATAAGCAATTCAAGCAACCATGATTATTTTTAATGAAGGCGATTCTGTCTGCCGTTGTTATTTTAAGAAATTTTTGGCATTTTGACAGTTTGTGATTATTGCCTTTACAAAATTTGCACAGAATATTGGCTACGCTTGCTTGGTAGGCCCCGTGCCTTTTCTGAGTTTCATTGTTTTTGCTATTTTGGGGCTTTGAAAATCGAGGGTGTTTTACAGCTTTAATATCTGATATTGTTTCAAGTGTTTGAAACCTATTCGAGAGGAATTTATCCATATCCTCCCACTTGGAAATTTCAGTTTTATTTTCAATTGTTTGTTCCCAAAGAGCCAATGTACTCTCTGGCAATTTCGTAGAGCAGAGATATGTAACTATGGCGTCCCAATTGGATACGTCAATTTGATGACATCGCAAAGCCGATAAACAATTATTAATATTTCGTTGTAACTTTTTTAATGAAGTACCGCACTCACTTTCTACTGACTCTAGGTTAAAAAGAATCTTTATCTGCGAATTCACTAGAATGCGTTTATTCTCGAACCTATCACAAAGGTTTTTCCATGCAGTATTGAAGCCCTCGTTTGTAACATCACATTTGCTAACTATCTCTTTGGCCTCCCCCTGAGTTTTCTGGTTCAAATGAAACAACTTTTCTACAGGAGTGAGGCGCTTATTATTGATATAAATGGCCGTAAACATGTCACGGAATGTAGGCCACGAGAGATAATCGCCTTTGAACACATCCGTATCACACGGTGGGAGATGGATGTTGTGTTCTCTGGCCGACATATCCTCGGTATCTTTGTCACTTTTGACGAGCTTCGCATGGAGTTCTGCCATGTTCGACATGCAGCGCAGATAAGTAGAATAGGTACTTTTATACTTAGCCTTCACTGAGGCTGATTTTGCTTCTACCGCACCTGAACTTAAATACTCTTCGTACGCTATCTTTGCTTTCCTCCACATGGCTTTCAATTCCTCTTGCTGGATGANGATTATTGCCTTTACAAAATTTGCACAGAATCTTGGCTACGCTTGCTTGGTAGGCCCCGTGCCTTTTCTGAGTTTCATTGTTTTTGCTATTTTGGGGCTTTGAAAATCGAGGGTGGTTTACAGCTTTAATATCTGATATTGTTTCAAGTGTTTGAAACTTATTCGAGAGGAATTTATCCATATCCTCCTACTTGGAAATTTCAGTTTTATTTTCAATTGTTTGTTCCCAAAGAGCCAACGTACTCTCTGGCAATTTCGTAGAGCAGAGATATGTAACGATGGCGTCCCAATTGGATACGTCAATTTGATGACATCGCAAAGCCGATAAACAATTATTAATATTTCGTTGTAACTTTTTTAATGAGGTACCGCACTCACTTTCTACTGACTCTAGGTTAAAAAGAATCTTTATCTGCGAATTCACTAGAATGCGTTTATTCTCGAACCTATCACAAAGGTTTTTCCATGCAGTATTGAAGCCCTCGTTTGTAACATCACATTTGCTAACTATCTCTTTGGCCTCCCCCTGAGTTTTCTGGTTCAAATGAAACAACTTTTCTACAGGAGTGAGGCGCTTATTATTGATATAAATGGCCGTAAACATGTCACGGAATGTAGGCCACGAGAGATAATCGCCTTTGAACACATCCGTATCACACGGTGGGAGATGGATGTTGTGTTCTCTGGCCGACATATCCTCGGTATCTTTGTCACTTTTGACGAGCTTCGCATGGAGTTCTGCCATGTTCGACATGCAGCGCAGATAAGTAGAATAGGTACTTTTATACTTAGCCTTCACTGAGGCTGATTTTGCTTCTACCGCACCTGAACTTAAATACTCTTCGTACGCTATCTTTGCTTTCCTCCACATGGCTTTCAATTCCTCTTGCTGGATGACAAGAGAATATTTTGTGTGCTCTGTTTCAGTCATGCTATTGTAGTCGGCCTCAAACTCAGGCACAACGTCAGCTAATCGGATAAATGTTTCCATTTTTAAGGTGCTAATGAAAATAAGTTACGAAAGGACTAAGAAAATGATAACTTTCCCAAAGTTCTAAGTGAATAAGCCACCACAATCAAATAAGTTAACACCGCAATTTAGGTGCAATTTCGCACGGATATCAAAATATTTATTAAATATCAAGCGTAATATATTGTATGTAAATATATGTATTTATGTATATTCGCGTACACTAATGAAAATCTTCTAAGATTACAGGAACTTATACTCGCCACCCAACTCTCAGCGAAATATTTGCATATAAATGTGAAATAATTCACCTGTGCTACGCAGATATTATTTTTGTTGATTAATCGTTCAAAGTGATCTTGTGGATGCAGAATTTCAGAAGTTAAAAAGTGTACCAATGTGAAACCAAATGTATAAAACAAGTGCAGTCAAAAGTGAGGTTATGTATCCTCAACTCAGTGAATTGTTGTTAGTGCCGATGATTTGACCAATTAAGAAATGCTTGCAACACGATTGTATGAAAATAATGAAAGCTAACTCGATGTGAAAAATAATAAAATTGATGCTTTGCAAATTTGAATAAGTGATTTTAAAAACACGCAATTAAATATAATTAAAAAAAAAACTTGTAAAAAGTGTGCTCGCTATAAATTAAGGTTACACTAACAACTGAAGTGGTGTTCAGCACAGAAAAATTTCCCTGCAGGGAAACCGCGGACTGGTGAATCAAATTTCTAGTTCCGTACTAGGTCTTTATCGCCAAAAAGGAACCAGTCCGATAGGAACTAGATCCCCTTCAGTCCAAAATCGGCGAAAAGTGGTACTTTTAAAAAACTTATTTTTTTCAGTTTTTTCATTAGAAATCCATATCTAAAGTGACGAATTTAGAAATGGTTCGGGACTATAGAAAAAGGGATGCAGAACGAACTAGATCCTATTTGTCGAATTTAGAACTATTTCGGAAGTATCGAATAAGGGATGCAGCGGGGGCTTGTTTGCTTTACATAGATATGTGTTCGGCGGCTTTTTCGTTCAAATACGCTTCTATTCTGTGCTTCGCAGATGCTTTTTCATACCTTGGTGATACAAAACTAGAATTTGTGTTAACATTTCAACATATTGGGACCGTCTGGAATATAATAAATAACAGCGAGCACCTCTGCAAACTCAGCTACAGCTAAAGGTATGTAAACGTACATTTCTTCATTCAAACAAATTTAATTTCAAATTGAAAACACATTTCTTCCAAAATAACTTAAAATCGCGCCACGGTTGAACCAAACAGATTGAAAAATCATTATACTTTTTTCTTTCGTCTGTCGATTTTCGAACTGGTTCGGAACTATAGAATTTAGGTCTAGTTCGGAACTATCAAAAAAGGGATGCAGCGGGGGGCAATTGACACTTCCTAGGACATCGCCATGTTAAATTCGCCAGTTGCTTGCATGCAAAAGGGATTTATCGTGAACCAGTACTGGGTCTAAATGTACTAGAAGCGCACCAGTTCAGAACTAGAGATTTTCCCCACAGGGTTACTGTAACACACACTTGTGTATTGCTGCAGATATTTATTCACAACGTTATCTACTAATTAAGTGATATTAATGCCCTGATGATTTCCACAAGATCACTCGTGATAATTTCGGATCAGCGCAGGTTTTTGGTGTTTTAAATATTGCCGCATACGTACTAGAATGTGCAAGAAATTTGAAATGTCAACCACATACCTTTGAAAATCCTGAATGTTTTTTTTTTACTGTGGTACTGGTGATTAATTTGGGTGTTGTGTACTGATGTGGCACGTTCCCGACTTGTGGTAACTTCACGCTAATGTTTGTGGCAGTTCTCCAGTTGATGCTGGCGGACGGTTGTATGCGCAGATGTAATAATCTGGAGATTTGTGATCCTTAACCGATGGTATATTCAAAGAATGGCGCCTTTGTTTAGCTGCTGTGGACTGTATTTACTTTGCTCTGGTTAATTATAGTTCCTGGCGAAGATGGACCATGAAAAACCCTGGCGACTTAATGGGTATAGACTCGATAAGTGCAAATGTGATGTTACAAACAAGGGCTTCGAGATTCGAGAATAAACGCATTCTAGTGAATTCGCAGATAAAGATTCTTTTTAACCTAGAGTCAGTAGAAAGTGAGTGCGGTACCTCATTAAAAAAGTTACAACGAAATATTAATAATTGTTTATCGGCTTTGCGATGTCATCAAATTGACGTATCCAATTGGGACGCCAT
>NW_016158893.1:33773-65326 GCF_001687245.7 Rhagoletis zephyria | reverse complement strand
TTTCCATTGTATGCTTAGAAAATCTCTCGTATGTCAAAATGCAAACAGCTGTGTAAAAAAAACTAACGTAATACAGCCATCTGTCAAAAAAACCTAACGAAATACAAGTTGGCCGGACTGTTTTTAACAACCTAGTTTGTTTTTCGTTTGTTTTTTGGTATATAGCTTACTCGCTTACACAAGTACTGAAATTGTATGTGACCTTCCTCTTCTTTCAAAATACAGCGTAAAATACACTCGAAATACAAGAAAAAAACGTAGTATCATACGAGCATTAGCATTAGGGATGGGGAGGGGGGGTTGCAATTCGATTTCTTCCGAGTGTCGAATATTACCCAACCATTCGATTATTCGATTCGATAAATGGTGATACAAATTCGATTTAATTTGTATTTTTTCAAATTTTCAACAACCTGTTACTGAAAAATTTTACAGTTTGTCTGTAATGATAGTTCAAATCGAAAAAGAGACCAGCAATTGAACTTACACTGAAGTGATTAATTATCCGCAGCCTATCTTCACAACCAAAAGTAAAAACAAATAACAAGTATTTCTTTCTCGAAATATATCAGCGAAAAATCCAAAAATTTATATGTATTTTCGTTGCATAAATTAAAAATTAAAAAAAAAAAAAAATGTATATGGAAACTAATCTTTTGAGAAGTATAATGTACTTTATTTTTCGTGCTCCACAAGAGCAAGAGAGTTTGTACGAACTTCACTTCAATTCGCCAGTTTGGAGCTAAAATTCGACTCAAATTCGAATCTCGAAGCTTCGAAGACATTAGAACTAATTTATGGCCCCAATAGAAATATATGGTACCAATGCCTACTCAACAAAATATATAGACATATGCACTGTTGCCATCTTTTCATTTTCAAAAAGCACCAAAAACTTGGAAAGAAAGCGTTTTACCACACTAAAAGCACCAAATTTTTTTTGAATCAAGGGATACTTTTTTCATAACATAATGCCGAAGTACTGCACATTAAAACTGGTATATCTCGAGAAAGAAAAATCGAATCGCATCAAACGAAAATGATGCCCTGATTAGAAATGAGCAAATAATTTGATGTTTTCATTATATAACCTCAAATGTTTCTCAAATTATTCTAGTGCTAGAGCAAATGTGAGGCCAGATTTGGATTCAGCACCAAGAAACGATGTGTTGTACTCAAAAAAAAATTTACAAATAATTAGAAAAAGAAAATATTTAAGTCTTACGAAAAAACGTTGAGCACAAATCAAAATGAAATTGAGCAAAATAGTTGATTGAGGGTTGCACATCACACTGCGCAAATTTGCGCGACAAAGTTTCCACGCAAACTTGCCCCTTTTGTGCAAATAGCTTTCCATACAAATTGCGACATTTCATTTGCGAGGGTTTTAAATTGCACAGTTTGCCCAGTTTGCGCTTTTAAATGAGTACCCTTAATATGTATATGGGCTGCACGAATTCATACAAACTTCTAGAGTGCAGTAGATTTGAATATTTTACTTCACATACAAAACACTCAGCGTTTGGAATTTTGTAAGTAATGAATATACATTTTGTTTTTAAATTTTCTACCTTTAAATGGAAGAATGTGACTAATGAATGGAAAACATTTAAATCGTTCAAACTCAGTTCGGCAAAGGTTTTTTTTCTACAAACAATTTTTTTCGTATGTAATAGGAGCGCAGCAATACATACATACATACATATGTATGTTTGTACATATGTGCGAATAAAAAATATTTTTGGATATTCATACAAAAAAATTGACATTTATATCAATTCAATTTATTTTCACTTTGTTCAAATATTGTTATGTCGACACATATATCTGAACAGCTATTCGCTCAAAATTAAAAAAAAATTTGAAGCCAAAATCATGCATTCGTTTTGTACATGAATAATTCATACGCCGTTTTGAATGCATTCATGCAGCGCTCTCCTACATATCACAGCAAGGGATGTTTATGGACTTTTGTCATAATAATAAAGAAGGGTAAAGTACTCACGATGTTCCGGGAAATGAGTTGTTGGAGCAATATAAAGATTTTAGATTCTGTTTTCATTACACGATCGCCACAATTGCCAGGCGATGGGTGGGATAGCTGCTAATGTGAACTTTCGGCCCGTGGAGCAAATGCTGTTTTCAAATTTGGCGAAAATATGCTTTTCTCACGTAAATCCTCTAGCATTATTATTCCAATGCTATATATATTATGGAACATATGTGAGAGGTCAACATAGTCGTCTAAATATCAGTCACTGATATATACGAAGTGCCGCTCGCCACCTTAGCTATGATAACAGTAGTAACCACTTCTTCACACCTGTTTGTAGATTTCTCCTTTCAGCATTTTCTATTTTCTAAGCAAACACCCCATGTCACCTGTGTGGCCCGCTTAAACGAGGGTAATCTGAAATGGAAACGAAAAGATATTAGTAAAACAATATGGTTTAAATAAAAGCTTCATATTATATTAATGCATATTTCACATACGTCAATACTGTTTGGCTTTTTCCGAGAGGAATTGGTGTTGCGAGTATCGCCTGCATATGAGAATTCCCAAGGGCCAGGCACTTTCCATTCTGCATACTAGAATTCCTCATTCATCCTTCAGGCGAACTCGGTTGCGAGTTGTAAACATACCGTACTTGGATGAATGTAGGTGTTGGGTGGAATATCTCCAAAGGAAGCTGAAAGTAGAAGAAAAAAAAACATCAAATTAAAATAATACAAGCAAAAATACTCAACTTACCGCATTGTACCCACTCGCTGCCATTGAGGAAATTCGTATATGTGCTGCGATTGACATCAATGAAAGTGTCAATTTAAAAAATAGTGATGTGCATAATTGCCAGAATACTCGGTACCTAAAGTTTCGGTGTGGTAACCGATACCTATTCAATGCACTTTACCATGGCAATAGAAACTCACTTCAGTCACTTGTTGCACAATTTCGGGCCCATCCGGTTTTTCGAAAGAACGAAAGAATAATAAGGGTTCACATAAAAACGAAACTTTGACCACTTTACTAAAGTTTTGACAACTACTGGCTCTCTTTAATCTAATTTTTGTTTCACAAAGGCTGCATTTCTTTATTCATTCTGAATGTTTGGAATAAACTATTTTGTTTATTTATTCCTTAGAGCGTTCCTGATGATATGTTGACGTATATTTCAAACGCATTCTGTTTATTCCGGCTGTGAAATAGGATTATCCGGAATGTATAAAGAAACGCAGCCAAAGAGTCCCGTACATAGCTTCTTAACAAAAATAAATGAAAAAAAAAAAAAAATAAAAATATATATATATGCATATATATACTGACTTATTTATTTCAATGCAGTTTGTACGATACCGCCTCAAAGTTCGCTAATGAGCTTTACCTCTAAAAATTCTTCCATACGTTGGCTGCCGTTCGCTCTTGTTAGAAGTTGTTTAATAGTCTGTCACAGTGTCGAAAGTATTGGATACTTTTAAATCGGTACCGAGTAGCTATGAATACTCATATGTGTCGACTCATCACATCTCTAATATAAGAACGTAAATTTTAGTTTACGCTCTTGGTTGACAGCGCAGCCAGGGTTAGGATGCCCTACGATCGGTCAACTGAAAATCTACTACGCAACTCGATACCGGCGAACGACTTAGATCTGCTCGGGACAAAGCAGAGCTTATTAAATATGCATTTCCTTTTAATAAAATCATGAGTTAATGAATTTTGAAGTGACCTCCAACTTAGTAATATCAAAATAAATCATTAAGTTGTGATACTACCAAGCACATTCACAAGCATTTGTGTTGAACCGATTCAGGGAAGTTCCGCACCATGCGAACAAATAATGAAATTGTTTATTCTTTCGGGTGGGAGGCCAAGGTAAAAACACCATAGCCATTCTCTCACCTATTGTACGAGATAAGCGAATTACTATTCAGCCACTATACACTGCAGGGCATGGAATTAGTCCTCAAAAAATAAAAATAATAATAATAATAAAATAAAATAAAAATAGTAAAAGAAATGTAAATCATATTAGCAATTAAATATGCGTATGTATATATGTATAACTTGCCACCCAGCTAAGGTTTAAAATACACAATGCACCATAATTGTGCATACGGCCATAAAAAGTTTAACTTTACAGAATGCCTCGCTTCATGGCCACCCGCACTAAGACCGAGAAACGGGTCGATCATTTTAAGATTCCCTGTCGGTTGTGCGGTAACAACCACGGAGTACGACTCTGCCCCATATACCGAGGGAAATCCGCCGAGGAAAGGTTGCGGGCGATTTTGATACATCGGTACTGTCCCAACTGTTTGTCGCCATTCCATCGGATAGAAATATGTGGAAGCAATGACCGATGCCACCGCTGCGACGAAAAGCACCATACCTCCCTGCATATTGAAGACTACGGCGATCCAAGGGAAACGACGGAAAATCACCCCGATAACGACGACGGCTCTGACGGAGCGATTTCGCTCCACGTTTCCGACTAAACGACGTCATGGGCGAAGCAGGTAGAGGAAGAAGAGGTGAAAAGACGGGAAGAGATAATCCCTTCACCACCAGACGGCGGCTTGAAAACCCGCAATTTTCGACCGCCGCTACAGCACGAACTTGAAGCAGACAGTCCCATGCCAGCAGTGCTGACACACACACAGCCAACGGGCGGTCAACGAGATGACGCGGAAACTAGTCCTTTTCGCTCATATCGGCGCGGAACCAATTCTGGCCACCGAGATGACGCGGAAACTCGTCCTTTTCGCTCATTTTGGCGCAAGCGTAATTGCAGCCAGCGTGATGGCGCGGAAACTCGTCCTTTTCGCTCGTCGCGCTGGCAAGCAATAAGGGCCGCACGACACCGACGTGGCGACCGTTCCTCCCTCACCATCCAACGCATTCCAACGGGTGGATTCCGGACAGGCAAGTTAAAAACAATCGCGGTTCCAGCACCAATAATGCGCTCATTCGTAGCCATCGCCCCAACCGCAATTGTACGGATCGAGTCAGGCGGCCGACTTCATCTGGTGCGGGCGTTGATTGACTCTTGCGCCCCCAGCAGTACCATCGACAGGGACCTAGCACGGGAGCTTCAGCTCGAAGCCAGCAACGCCCGCGCGAAAACATGTTCCCTCGTGCTGCGAGGAAAGTACGGGGTCGCGGAACGGGTAAATACTCAGGCCAGGCTAGTTACGCGATACAACCGACTCAGCCCCGCGGCTAACATCGACCCAACGATAGCGACGCCGTTTCAATTTATGCGTCTGGCGGATCCACAGTTCTATCGGGCCACCCCCACTCGACTAACACTTGGCGCTGATGTGTACGCCCAGGTCATGGTATGTGGCACTCCGCCAACAACGATCGGCGGTTTACTGGCGCAAGCTTCCATGTTCGGGCTGATTATATCAGGAGCTCACCAAATGTGACAAAACAGTTAAAATTTTATATTTAGTATTCATGAATACATACCGAGTTTAAATAAAAGTGCAATGAAATGATCAACCACACCTTTTTTCCTTATTAGCTTTTTCTTCCATTTTGCCCCGTAGCTAGAGGCTGCAAGGAGGACCGGAGAACGTTCGGACTAGATCCCCGGGCAAGGACCAATCTGCGGCAGAATTCACAAAGTTAGGTGTGGTGGCTGAATCATCTTTGAGACGTTGCTTATAGCAAGGGGGCCGGTTTCCGGCTCGAAGGACCATGAAAAACCCTGGCGACTTAATGGGTATAGACTCGATAAGTGCACCAGTGTTTTTTATTGAAAAAATAAGAAAACAAAAGCACCAGGTTTTAGTTTGAAATACAATTAAGTTTGGCGGTTTATTTAATAGGTATATTAAAATTCAAGGGGGCTTACAATATTACCTTGATTATGAAGTGGTGTGGTGGCGGAACGTCCGTAATTGCTGGTGATTGAAATCCAATAGAATGTTTAAAAAGTTTGAAACTGAAGTCGAACCCTCTAAACGGTTTGAAGAGTTCCGTTTTCAGGGAAATTTAAAGAAAGTGCACTGACAGGAAAAGTGCAGTTTTTCTTTTTGTCTTGTTTAACATACGAATGTGTATGTGTGTGCATCTGTTAAATTAACATTACGGTGGTACACCCGATAATTTAATTTATTAGTATTTGATTTAGCGTGGAGGCCTAAACACTCACTAAGTAGAAGTTTCCTTTTTGTGTTTCCGAAGAAGAGGGGCGCAACACCTTTTGCACAGAACACCTTCTGCGTTGGCGGCCTTCGGCTGCTCTTAGGGATTATAACCCTCACTAAGTAGAATTCTCCTTTCTGTGTTACCAGAGAAGGGCCTTTAATTGTGTGAAGGTGTAAGGTTGGCACTTGCTTGTAAATGCATTTCGTCGAAGTTTTTGCAATACCGCCCATCGCCCAATTGCAAAGCCGCCTATCTTACGGCACTCAAATTTTAAAGGAGATCGAAAAAACGATTTATTCTTTGAAGGCATTGCCTTGATAGGCAGTATTTTCTCTAGCTATTATTTTACGAATCTGTTGTTTTAATAACGATTTAACAATTTTTATGCATAAATCTCGGTGCCTGGAGTGCAAGGTTACCAAATCTCTTTTTTGCAACAACGGCGATTTAGGCGGTTTTGCAAAAACATCGACGATTTACATTTTGTATTATCCCTGAATTCTTAAACCTCAAAAGCAGATCATAAAAAAATATGTATATCAAAGTAAAGGTAAGAACTTGCACTCTCTAAATAATATATATGTCTAGCATTTATTATGCACTTTTTTCTAAAAAATTATTATGTTAATTAATAAAAAATTATAACATTTTATTTGTTTTTTAATATTTTGGCTTAAATATATAAACCAGCATACACATTTCATAAATCAGCTTGAAGATAAATTAATTACCTTTATTTTGACACCATTATCTTTTGAATCGGTTACGCAGTTTAGAAAATATTAATATTTTAAAATATCAGTTTTTTTGTTTAACCTTTTATATCCGCTTTAATTTTTAATTGTGGCAAATAATATTTACATATATAGTTGAAATCAGAGTAAAAAGTACTAGCGATCTGCATTTTTAGTTTTTCTGTAGCTGAACGGTTGGTTATCTTGATGTATGCCGAACACTTTAATAAATGGATATTTAGTTTGGTTCGCCAAGCAAATTGTGTAGTGAATTCCGGTCTTAACCTATGCTCCTTACCGCAGAACTCCACAGGCAAACACCGATGGCCTACCAACTGTCATTTTGACGAGCAATGTGATTGCAAGTTTTTGTGTGTGGGCACTTGGATGTCTTGAAATAAGCATTTGCCGCAGGACGCCACCAGACAACATTCGGGTGGGCTTTAGTAGTCAGCCGCACCTTGTGTTTTAAGAAAACCAGGTGGAATTAACAAATGAAACTTGGTCAGGATGTTAAGGGAGGTATCCTCTAAAACATGTATAACTAAAAAATATAAACAATATCATTTTTTATAAGTTATTTGTTGTTAAAATTGTTTAAGTCGTTCCACTTGGGGTCCTTAACAAAAACTGCATTTGTCACATACTTTCATATATATAAATGCACATAACACTGTACTTAATACTTTACACACTTTTCTTTTATTTTATCTTGTATATAAATCACTTTAATTAAACTTTTATCGACTTGTAAATTACATTGAATTTCACGCATATTTACAATAACACATGGTTGCAAACTGACACATAACATGTGTTGCCATATTGTACAAAACAATACATACAAAGAAGGCAATGTTTAAAAAGGAATACAAAAGAAAATGAAAATTTACCGCTACTTTTATTCTGGGCGTGTATTATTATCAATGAGGGGTTCCGGTCACGAACCCCTGCGCAAAAATATTGCCCATGACGTAGGCGGTGTTGGTCCCGCCCTATTTGTTTGCTTTAAGTTCGGTCGAAGGCCGCCTACGCAGAAAGGTGTTCTCTGCAAAAGGTGTTCAGCTCCTTTTCTTCGCAAAACAGAAAGGAGAATTCTACTGCCTAAGAGTTATAATCCCTAAGTGCGGCCGTAGTCCGCCTACGCAGAAAAGTGTTCTCTGCAAACGGTGTTCAGCTCCTTTTCTTCGCAAAACATAGGAGAATTCTACTGTCTGAGGGTTATAAGCCCTAAGGCCTACCAACGGCCGCCTACGCAGAAAGGTGTTCTGCAAACGGTGTTCAGCTCCTTTTCTTCGCAAAACATAGGAGAATTCTACTGTCTGAGGGTTATAAGCCCTAAGTGCGGCCGAAGGCCGCCTACGCAGAAAGGTGTTCTGCAAACGGTGTTCAGCTCCTTTTCTTCGCAAAACAGAACGGAGAATTCTACTAAGTTAAAATTCCGAATTAAAAATCCCCTTTTATTATTCAAAATTCCAGTCTGGTAGCACCAAGTTGTAATTTATTCTGCTATCTTGCTCATCGTTTATATGAAAACTTTGACAATAAATGATATAAGAACTATAGGGTTGCTAGAAAAAAGGAGGGGTATTTTTGAAATCAGGGGGTCCTATTCTAACCCCCCTCATAACCCTTTTTTCTAGAATTTGCCGTCCGTCTACTAAAATGTTCCCCAACATTCTCTCAATTTCGGTGTTTAAAAACATTTAAATCTTTAAAAAACTTGCTGAATAATTTCCTAAAACGTAATCATAAATAATCCAATAAGGAACAGACTTTTATTTTGATTTAATATAAAAATTTCATCGATGTTACCACCAGCACGCTTTCTTTCAAATGAAAATATGGCTGTCCAACTATCGAATTGCCTGCAATAGATGTCAAGCAATAAGCGCTGACATATATTGCAGCACATGAGAAATAGGCGGTCTCCATTGGAAATATATTTTGTGACATGGTAATCACGACATCAGTGTTTTCCTGTGGAGACAGGGCCTTACGTTTCGTGGTCTCTCATTATTCGTCGATTTTCGATAACTTTGTGTTCTTAAAAACGAATGGCTTTCCGCGTCGTCTTCGTGAAAATTTTTTCGTTATAGAAGTTATAGTTTTCCTCGTGTGGCAATTGTTTAATATATGCTACCTATATTATTTAATAAATAAGTCTTAGAATGCTTGTTTGAGTATTTTGAGGGTGACATAATTGGTTATTAGGTAAGTACCACATTTATTTTATCTGCAAATGTGTCATACTTTTTAGCCGCCATCTTTGAAAACTGCGTTCGCTTTAGCAAAACGCATTTGCGTTGAATGGCTAAGGTGTTAATTTAATATTCGACTTGTAAATAGCGGCAATTCATCATAAGGTGGTTCTTGGTTTTTATATTGACGCCAAACTGCGTGTCTGTTAGCTAATCTTCGCGTTTTTCGATTCGGGTCTTTCATCAAACGCCGTTTCGGCTTGTCACCGACATATTTCGCATATTCAATAACTAAATATAAATTAATGCTTCTCGGTTCTGACAAATTCTTTTAAACCTATTTGATTTAATAATGTAGAACTTCCGGGGAAAATTCAAAGCCGCATACGGTTCGTCATCTACTTATACCGCCACATTGTGCTGAGATTAGAAAGCTGATCGTTTCGTCGCGTCCGGCTATATCCGATCCATTAAGAGAAATTTTCGGCAAACGTTTGTTTTCCGCCCTCTTTGCTTGAGGAATATATAATTTTCAACACTTGATTCCAAGAATAACGGACAGCTGTTGAAATGCCTGGAGCAGGCACTTTCAAGCTTTTCATCGGGAATCTAGACGAGAAGACGCAGGCTACGGAGCTGCGGCCACTATTTGAAAAATACGGTACCGTCGTAGAATGTGATGTCGTGAAAAATTATGGCTTTGTTCATATGGAAACTGAACAGCAGGGTCGCGACGCCATTCAAAATTTGAACGGTTACGTGTTGAACGACAACGCCATTAAAGTGGAGGCGGCAAAAAGTCGACGCGCTCCTAATACGCCAACAACGAAAATCTTCGTGGGAAATTTAACGGATAAAACGCGTGCGCCCGAAGTGCGTGAATTGTTCCAAAAGTATGGAACTGTTGTCGAATGTGACATCGTTCGTAACTACGGCTTCGTTCATTTGGATTGCATCGGTGACGTTCAAGATGTTATCAAGGAGTTGAATGGTCGCGTCGTTGACGGTCAACCACTAAAAGTGCAAGTTTCTACTAGCCGTGTACGCCCAAAACCTGGCATGGGTGATCCGGAGCAGTGCTATCGTTGCGGTCGTTCCGGCCATTGGTCGAAAGAATGTCCACGCTTATACGGCGGTGAACGCGGTTTAAGTGCCGGCGGATATAGAGACCGAATGTACGGCCGTGATCCGTATCCTCCACCTCCACCACCACCACCATTCTTACGTGACAGGATCATGGATGGCTTTAGGGTAAATTATGAACTTACAGTTCCTTAATTTTTTCATTTTTGTTTTATTTTATTCGCATTACACTACTCCCTTTTAATTTATATATTATGAATCCTTATATTAGCGGCAATATATTTGATTGAAAAGTTTATATCACAGATTGTATTTGGAAATCTCCTAACATGTTTTTTAAGATTTTAAGAATATTCCAGAATGTCCCATTTATTTTATTTTTTTTATTTACAAAGATATTGCAACTATAACTAAATTATAGTACAATATGTAGAAATAGAAGCTATGGCATCTATGGCTTTAAGCTAACTTATATGTGTATGTTGTAACGTTTGTGGATATATCGTCGGTCCCTACGAAGAGTAACACATTTCACTATTCGCGTGGGAGACTAGCACATTTCACTATTAGCGTGGAAGACTAGCACATTTCATTATTCGCGTCGAAAAGTAGCACATTTCAGATTTTTGCGTGGAAGACTAGCACATTTCACTATTCGCGTGGAAAAGTAGCACATTTCAGATTTTTGCGTGGAAGAGTAGCACATTTAAGGTTTAAAATGAATCATAAGGCATAATTTATATTGGAAGTTAAGTGCGTATTTTATATTTCTATAATTGTATTATAAAATTCATGAAATTCAGACGGTATATAGCGTTTAGTGATTATTTGCTGGGGATCATCCACTTTTGTTTTTTTTAAGGCATTTTTCCCCTTTAAGCTTAATGCAATTCATATACAGCCCAATTCTTAATACTCCCGGGGAGTTTGTTGTGAGGGAATTTGTTTCTCCCGAGAAAGGAAACCTCCAATAATTAACTCCCAGGGAGTAGCATTTTCTCGAAATTTGGGAGGAGGAAATTTGAATTTCAAAAAAGCTGTTTCACACTTTTTTGCAGCTCATCTCCGCCCTTTAATATAAAAAATCGTCAGGGAATTTTTATTCACAATAGGTGGAAATGGAAAAGAGAAAACTCCCAGGGAGTTTCTGTTCAGAATCGGTCTGATTGATATATGGTTAACCATTCAGTATGTTCAATTTCAATTAAAATAAAGTTCATAAAAAAAAAAAAAAAAACATGTAAACCCACGCTCAAAACTTTGTAGAAATCTAAAGAAAAAATCGAGTAATTTCATTCAAATTTCAAACTTATTTACTCAGAAGTGATACAATTTTTTTGAGTATGAAGCTTTATAGCCGATTCATTTGTAGTGTGATAATGTACAAGTTTCAAAGGCCTTAAAATTACCTTTGATTCTTTTTGTCGCATTTGTTCCCATATAACGAATAAACACAATTTATTTTTATATGGAACATTTTAGATTTTTTTTAGTTTTCTACAAAGTTTTAAATTTGGGTTTATATGGATTTTTTCATGAACTTTATTTTAATGAAAATTCTTAAAAAAAATAAATAAACATAAGTGGAAAGCAATATCACTTTGAAATGAGGTGCTAGTACATTAGGGTGGTCCAAAAACAGTAAAGTCGGAATTGTAATGCTCTCACCCCCTAGGATTGTTCTATATAGAAAAAAATATACCCCTATTTTTTTATTTTGAAATCAAAAAATATTTATAGGTCGCTCAAAGCGCTCAAAGTTTTCCATGTACTTTAATAAGTATGGGGAAAAAACAACTTTTCGTAGAAATGGTATAGAATTCTTGAAAATTAATACCTTTCGATCGGAAAACTCTGGTTCTCTTCAGCAGACTTACAATAATAATACCCAATTATTTATTTAACAATTTTTTAATACTAACGATTTTTTATTTGTCCCCCCATTGCATTTTTCGGGGTTTTTGGCGGACCTATAAATTATAGTTGCGATGAAAAAATGGTTAAATAAACAATTTGGTATTATTACTGGGAATCTTCTGCAGATGAAAAGAGTTTTCCGATAGAAAAATATTAGTTTTTTTGAATTCTATACCATTTCTGCGAAAAGTTTTTTTCCACATATAAAATACATGGAAAACTTTGGGCCCTTTGAGCGACCTCTAAATATTTTTTGATTTCAAAATAAAAAATAGGGGTATATTTTTTTCGGTATAGAACAATCCTAGGTGGTGAGAGCATAAACATTCCGACTTTACTTTTTCACATGCATTTTTGGACCACCCTAATGTACATATATGTTTCTCGTATTTATAAATAGATTCCCTGAGGAAGACGCGAATATGCGCCAAAACAAGTAGCAGGAAAATAAACGTTTATTCTATTTGTAATAAAAGACCGAAAAGATCCATACACAATATTAAACTTTCAGCTTAGTCGAGGAGAAATAATTATAACATACATGTATTATGTTTGGTTTTTGTACTACTACTGGTACCACTTTGTATGAATTCGCTACTATTCTACGCGAGAATCTGAAATATGCCACTCTTCCACGCAAAAATCTGAAATGTGCTACTCTTCCACGCATATAGTGAAATGTGCTACTCTTCCACGCAAAATTCTGAAATGTGCTACTCTTCTACGCAACAATCTGAAATGTGCTAGTGTTCCACGCGAATAGTGAAATGTGCTAGTCCTCCACGTGAGAATCTGAAATGTGCTACTTTTCGACGCGAATAATGAAATATGCTAGTCTTCGACGCTACTAGTGAAACGTGCTAGTCTTCCACGGTAATTTAAGATGTGCTACTCTTCGTTGGGAGCGACGATATACTACATGTGTGTAAAGTAGGATCTGTTGGTAATTAGTAAAGTAGTTTAAGTGAGTTTTAATAGGGTAAAGTTAATATCAGGAGTGCAGTGGTTATGGTTAATACATAGTCGTATACTTATTTCTTTTATTGGAGTGGAATGGTAGGCTTATATTTCATTATATAAATTGCAGTATTTTAAGTAGTTGATTAAGGTTGTTAGGTTTTGAAGTGAGTGGGTTTTAAGTAGGTCTGAGGGTATGTTGGTAAGTGATTGACGGTGTACGTTAAAGAAGGTGCATGTGTTCAGTATGTGTTGGGTATTTATTGGGCGATCGTTGCAGAAATTACAGATGTTGGATAGGTTTTTGTCCATTATATGTTTACGTGTAAGTCTACTGTGTCCTAGTCGCAATCTTATAATTTTGGTCTGGTCCTTTCAGGTTAGAGTGTTAATATTCGTTTTAAGATAATCGTTGATGGTTCTAAAGTTCTCGGATATATCTGAGTACCATTGCGAGAAATTATTGTTTCCGTTCTGGAGTTTTTGATGATAATGTGTTTAATTTCGAGAGGGGGTATTTAAAGTATTTTTTTCTGCTGCGTCCGCCAGTTCATTAACTGCTATCTGTACGTGACCCGGAGTCCATCAGCTTTAGCTTATTCGGTTTTTGTTGTTGTTGTTGTTGTAGCAGCATACAAATTCCCCAAAGACTTTTTGGGGAGTGTTGCTGGAGTGACAGTCCTTGGCCAGATATAAATCTGGGTCGTTCCGGTTACGTAGACCCGACTGTCGTGGGAACGTTATACGGTTTTTCTAACAGTATGGTGCGAATTGAGTTTATGTAGAAGTTGTTATGTGAGAGGTTTTGAATTGAGGTGAGGGAAGACAGGGAGTGAGCATATAGCAAATTTATGTGGGAGCTTTGTAGCGTACTTGGCAGCTTCGTGAATGGCTATTAGTTCGGCAGAGAAGTTTGAACTGTAGTGGGGAAGATGAGATATTTGAAATATGTTTTTATCTTGGACTATACCCTAACTAGTTTTGCAATTTACTCTTGAGCCATCGGTGTATAAGATTCTAAAATCGGTGAGTTTTCTGACAATTTCCTGGAATCGGTTTCTGAAAACTAAAGGAGGTGTGGAGTTTTTTTTGAGAGAGCTTAATTCTGTGTATATTGTTGTGTGTGGCAGTTTCCAGGGTGGTGTTTTTGAATTTTTGTAGGGCTTGACATTTAATGGTATATCGAATTGTTTTGCTATGTTAGTTATTCTGCTTAAGCACGATGGTATTTTATTTATTCTTGCACGTGTGGTTTTGGACAGGAGTAGAGGTAGGGGAGAGTTGTCGATGATAATGAGAGATTTGATAAGTTTAGCTGTAAACAAATCTCTAGTGGTATGTAATGGTGGTATATTAGCCTCGGAGGTGAGACACCTGATAGGGGCCGTTTTGAAGGCACCTAAGGCGATTCGAATGCTGGAATTTATTATTGTATTAACCTTGTTTGTGGTCGGTTTAGGGGCGTATGAATATAAGTAAATGCCATTGTTAATTTTTGATATCACCAGAGCTTTAATGCTGTCAATAAAGAGACTGTACTACAGTTGTATTTTGGATTGGCTAAACATTTTATAATGTCAAGTCGTTTTTTTAGCACAGATACTAAATAGTCGATGTTGTTATTGTAGGGTTTAATACTTTAAGCTTTATTTACCTGTTTATTTGTTTTATTTAATTTAATTTTGTTCATGACTATGGTTGAAAATATCAATATGAGAATTTGCTTTCTTTCAAAAATTTTCTTCATTCAAATCGCTCATCGAATAATTATACAAGTTATAATAATTGCATCGTTTACAACAATTTATGTCTGCAATAAGTTAGATAGATAGATAGATAGATTAAGTAGAGGTATGCACTGCGACCAAATGATCTATTGTGCCCTCGACTGTTTAGAGTACCTCATCTAGTCCCAGAGAACCCAAAAATTTAAGGAGATCTCCGGGGGCTAGCGATTGTAAGACTTCCTCACTTGGCCAGAGTTGGCCTAGGTGTCTCTCCCGTCTTCTCGCAACTGCCTCGCATTCGCGAAGCAGATGCAGAGGGGTCTCCTCAGTCACATCGCAGAACCGACATAGGTCGTTAGACCAGATCCCCAACCTGTGCAGGTGACCTCTCAGTCTGCAGTGACCCGTCAGAAAGCCTGTCAATATCCTTACCCTTTCTTTGGGAAGGTTTATTATTGCTCTATACCTTGTATGGTTGTAACCTCCCAGTAGGCTTTTAGCCTGGCGTTGGCCTGCCGTGTTACGCCAGTGCTGATTCCTTACTGTGTTCTTTCTGAGCTCTTCCTTGATTGTACTAGGTCCAATCGCTATGAAGGGCTCAGACCCTATAGGCAACGAGGCGGCTGCATTCCCAGCTAGTCGGTCCGCTTCCTCATTGCCGACAACTCCTTCGTGACCTGGCACCCAATTTAATTGGATGTCGTTGTACTCCGCCAGGGCGTTGAGCTTATCAATACACTCCAGAACCAGAGAGGATTTGACCTCAAATGATAATAGGGCCTTGAGTGCTGCCTGGCTGTCGCTCATGATCAAAATACTTTCATTACGATAGTTCCTACGCAGGTTAATCTCTGCACACAGACTTATGGCATAGACTTCCGCTTGGAAGATGCTTGGGTATACGCCCATGGGTACCGAAAGCTTTAGCCTTGGCCCGTGAACGCCTGCCCCAATACCTTCGGGAGTTTTGGAGCCATCTGTGTACCATTGCATTGAGCTCGCTTGTATCTGCCTCTCCAAAAAAGAGGTGCTCCAAGTCGACTTGGTGCAAAGCGCTATTTTGAATCTTCTGTCAAAGCTAACTAGTTTGGGCCTGTCGTCTCTGGGGAACAGAGCTAATGGAATTTGGGAGCCTAGCTTGTCCCTGTACCTCGATGGTAGGATTTTACCTTTACCAAAGCCTTCTCTTGCGAAGTTCAATAGAGTTCGCCTTGCTGCCTGTTCAATGGTAAGGTGCAGTGGCTCGAGCTCCAGAATCACCTCTAGCGCCGCCGTCGGGCATGTGCGCATTGCCCCCGTAATGCATACACACGCCAGACGTTGAAGCTTAGCGAGGGATTGTCTCACCGTTGCGAGGGTGGTCCTCGATACCCACGCCACTGCCCCATAAGTAACTATTGGTCTAACTATCATGGTATACATCCATCTTAGGATCTTGGGACTGCAGCCCCAAGACTTCCCGGCCAGACGTTTGCAAACCATTAGTGCCCTCGTGGCTTTGGATGTGGTCGCGTCGACATGCGCCTTCCACAGAAGCCTGGAATCTAGTGTTAGTCCTAGGTACTTGACTTCGGTGGCGACGTTGACGGCGACCCCATTCAAAGTGATGTTCCTCATACCTGGGAGTGTTCTTCTTCTAGAAAAGGGGACGATAACGGATTTGGAGGGGTTGATGCTCAGGCCCATACTCAAGCACCAGCCTCTCGCAAGGTTTAGTCCCCTTTGAACTATATCGCATAGAGTGCTCACGAACTTCCCCCTGGCAATAATCACAATGTCATCCGCATAACCTTGACAACGGATGCCATTATCAGTGAGGATCTGTAGAAGTTCGTCCACAACTAAGCTCCACAGAAGAGGGGATAAAACTCCTCCCTGTGGGCAACCTCTTGTAGTTTGTAGCTGTACTACGCCGTCCCCGATGTCGGTTTCAGCTATCCTTGTGTTGAGTAACCTGACTATCCACCTACGGATGGTTGCCTGTACGTTACGTTTTTCAAGCGCCCGGTCGACACTACCGTGAGAGGTGTTGTCAAACGCCCCCTCAATGTCGATGAAGGCACAGAGTACTGTCTCCCCACACTCAAGAGCACCTTGTATATCCGTGGACAGGGCGTATAGTGCAGTGTCCGTGGACCTGCCCACTCTGTAGGCATGTTGGTCGGGGTGCAAAGGCGCTACCTTAAGGGTGTTGTTCCTAATTTCATGGTCGATGACCTTCTCCATTGCTTTTAGCAGAAAGGAGGTAAGACTTATCGGCCTGAAGGACTTAGCGAGAGAGTAGTCTCTCTTACCTATCTTCGGGATAAATATAACCCGAGCTCTTTGCCACGCCTCGGGGATATGGGCAAGCGCTAAGCTCGCCCGCATGATGTTGACGAGGTGTGGCAGTAGGAACTCCTTACCTTGCTTCAGCAACACTGGATAGATGCCATCCACCCCAGGGGATTTGTACCGATCAAAGGAGTCCAAAGCCCAGCAGACTGATCGGTGGGTGATTAGTCTTCTAGCCAGCTTCCAGTCTGCAGGGGATGGCCTACTTCTTTGGCATGGGACCTCCCTCGTGGTCGGAGTGGCATCCGGGAAGTGGGCCGAGAGCAGGGCAAGCGCCCTCTCTTTTTCGTTCCCTGAGTAGGTACCATTAGCTAGCCGGATTGCTAGTTTGGTGTCAGTATGATCCCTCGCCAGGGCCTTATGTAGTCTAGCGGCTGCAGGAGTCGATGTGATGTCCTCACAGAACTTCCTGAAGCTGCCCCGTTTGGCCTTCCTGATCTCTTTACTGTAATTAGTTAAACTGGCTGAATACTCCGCCCAAAGCCCTGTACGCTTTGCCCTGTTAAAAAGTTTCCGTACCTGCTTTCTGAGCACCGATAGCTCCCGAGACCACCAGCTGGGCTGAGCCTTTCCTTTTGCTTTCGCCTCAGGGCAGCTGGAGTGAAAGGCATCCATTATGGCGCTATTCAGTTCGTTAACGGTGTTCTCTAACCTCATATGATCGACGTGCCTGTTCTTGGACTGTATTTCAGTCAAGTTTGATTTTAAATTTTCGCTGTATCGCTCCCAGTCAGTTTTCCTGGGGTTTCTAGTTGCTTGGTTTGTTCTCGCCTCCGCTCCCAACACAAATTGGATAATCCTGTGGTCCGATAATGAAGGTTCCGACGAGACCCTCCATTGGATCACCAGAGGACTAGCCAATCTGTTGCTGAGCGTAACGTCCAGTACTAATTTCCTAGCCCTCGTGACAAATGTCGGTGTTTGGCCAACATTGTGGATGCTAAGTTCCTCGCTTAAAATGTACTCTAAGAGACACTCACCTCTGCGATTTGTGTCCGTGCTGCCCCATTCAACATTATGGGCGTTCGCATCGCACCCCACTATAAGATGGAGCCGTCTCCTCCTGCAGTACTCCACTAACCTCTGTACCTCTTGTGGTGGGGCATAGCTGCTGTCCCCCGGAAAGTAGGCCGCAGCGAACACCACCTCTACGTTGCTATCGCAAATGGTCAGCGACGTCTGCACTGCGACTAGGTCCTGTGTTAAAAATTCTGTAATGCAAAAGTAATCAATATTTTCATTAAGCACTACACACGCTCTGGGCCTCTCACAGGAGAGGTCCCAAATTACCTTGTTCCTTTTATGGTTACATAAGTTGCAATAAGTTACGTCGTATCATCATTTAGGCACTCCGCACATTAAGCTCCTAATCACAGTAGTGTAATCGTTTCGGCATACTAAAGTATAAAGCTTTTATGCCGAACCCATGTATTTCAATGAAGCTCTGTAGATTACGATTCAAAATCATGTTTGCGCCTAATCATAACAGCTTCATGAATCGAAGCGCCCAACATTGTAAGGCGCTTGCAGTTTTGAAATCGTCATTTGTTTACTTTTTTGTGTGGGACAAAAATTTGTTTGTCAATTCAATAGAAAATAAGTGGAAATGAATGATTTCGTGCTAAAATTCGTGCAATTGCAATATTTCGGAGAAGAAATATTTGCGGAAGTGCGTGTTGCGAAAGAACGACCAAAAAATTTGTTATGTGTTTATTAGCTGGTGACTTATGCAGGGCGTGCAAGTGTGCAGAAGTCGAGTCGTCATGCATTCGTTTCGGTATGATGACACGATTACTCTACTTTGATTAGGCGCGTAATGTGCCGAGTGCCTTAATAATCTCTTAAGCAAAAGTTTCTTTCCACAATCATGTATAACATGAATTCCAAAGATCATTAATAGTAAATATATATATAAGTGCAACAATTGCGAGAAGGTTTCACAACTACATCATCAACAACTTCAAAAGCAGTTCGCACATCAACAATTTCAATATATCAAAATTTTCACAAGCTATACAAGTGCAGCAAGGATCTATAACAATAATAGCCATAGCAGTTGCAGTTTGCAAAACTAACAAGCTCAAAGACACCAATGAGGATTTTTTTTAAATTTTGGCCTCTACATATGTATCTTATTGAAGCAATGAGCGTTCAATTTCATACGATCAAACTTGGTGAGCTGTATTGTTTAATTTTTAGATTAAATATAACTTTAGTATTAATTTGTATTGCAAGATATTTTCAATATAAGTTCTTATCTTAAGTCTTTCTTTGACGTAATATCTAAATTACATATATACATTTTTGAATATTTAACAATATTAACAAACTTATTACATTATTACTTAATATTAAGTATTTGTTATTAGTATTAATATTGTTGAAATTATTTCTCTTGTACACTCCTTCTCCAGTAGATTTTAAAAATGCATCGATCACCTATACGTACATGCAACTTCTCAACAACAGAAAACCAAAATGAAAATCAAACTCACACCTCAGATTTAAATACTACACAAAATATAAATTCTAACAGTTTGACACAAAATGAAAATAACTTTAGTTCGAATATTTCAAAATCTATTAAATTACCTAATTTTTGGGAAGATTGCCCCGAAGCATGGTTTCTGCTTGTAGAAGGACAATTCGAAATTGATAATATATGTGATGATAATATCAAATTTCAAAACATTTTGATTGTTCTTCAACGAGAAACGTTTTCAAAAATTATTGATGTTATCAATCCACCGCCATCAATCAACAAATACGAAACCATCAAAAAGGTTTTGTGCGAAAGATTTTCTCTTATCGAAGAAAAGATACTTGAACAATTATTTTCAAATACTGAACTAGGTGATCGGTCACCATCAGAACTTTTTAGACATATGAAGTCTTTAGCAGGTACAAAATCAATTGTTAGTAGAGAACTTTTATTTAAATTGTGGAGTAGAAAATTACCGCAACAAATTCAAATTCATATAACATCCTGTAGTAATCAAAATTCTGAAGAAATTATTTCTCTTGCAGATAAATTGTTTGATTTGATTAATAAACCCCAGACATCTAAATCTTTAAGTATTGCTAGTGTAGAAAATAATAATAATATTCTTGAACAATGTATTAAATATTTGACTGAGTTGACTACAACTATTTATCAAAATTTAAACAAGATTACTATGGATATTAATGAATTAAAACTTAGAGAAAGATCTAGAGAAAGAAGTCATTCTAAGTCAAGAAGGTTTTCTAGATCAAGAGATAATTCTAATCAAAACATTTGTTGGTACCACAGAAAATTCAAAAATAACGCCTATAAATGTATTCAACCTTGTAATTTTAATACAAATAGTGATCATTCAAATACAAATGCTTTAAACTAAATCGTTCCATTATGACGGTGAGAGATAGAGATAGTTGGTTGGGTATGGCACTGCGACCAATAGGTCTATTGTGCCCCTAGCTCATCACAATACATCAACCAGCCCCAGAGTGTCTATAAATTTCATAATAGACCCCGGGGACAGTGAGTGTATGTGCTCCTCTCTTGGCCAGACATGCCCTATGCTCCTATACCTCCTGCGTGCAACGGCATCACACTCCATAAGAAGGTGTAGAGGGGTCTCTTTGGCTGCATCGCAAAAGCGACACAGGTCGCTGGACCAGATACCTAATTTATGCAGGTGCCCTCTGAGCCTACAGTGGCCCGTCAAAAAACCTGTAATAATCCTTAGTTTCTCTTTCGGGAGATCCATGAGAAGCCTGTATCTTGACAGATTGTAACCTCCTAATAAGCTTTTTGCCTGACGTTGGCCCATGGTGCCAAGCCAGTGTAATTCCCTCAGTTTGCTGTTGTCCCTTCTGAGCATTTCCTTTATGGTGTTTGGTCCTACTGCCAGAAAGGGCTCAGGTCCTATCGGGGTCGAGGAAGCGGCCGTTCTGGCCAGATGATCAGCTTCCTCATTTCCTGCGACCCCCATGTGCCCTGGTACCCACATTAGTTGGATATCATTGACCTCCGCCAGAGCATTGAGCCTCTCGACACACTCCCTAACCAAGGAGGACTTGATCTCGAATGATGCGAGGGCCCTTAATGCCGCCTGGCTATCACTTAGTATAAGTATCCTTTCATTCCTATAGTTCCTGCGAATATTAATCTCAGCGCACATACTGATGGCATAGACCTCCGCTTGAAAGATGCTAGGGAAAGTCCCCAGGGACATCGAAAGCTTCAGCCTAGGGCCGTACACGCCTGCTCCAATCCCCGCGGGTGTTTTAGAGCCGTCCGTGTACCACTGTATTGTGCTCGCCTGTATGTGACTCTCCATAATAGAGGTACACCAGGTCGCCTTGCTATATGTGTGGGTCCTGAAATTTCTCTTGAATGTCACCTCTCTGTTGATATCGTCCCTGGGGAACAAAGCCAGGGGGAGCTGGGTGCCTAGCTTGTCCCTGTTCCTAGATGATAACACCTTGCCTTTGCCGAAGCCCTCTCTCGCAAAGTTAAGGAGGGTTCGCTTTGCAGCCTGTTCAATTGAGAGATGCAGTGGCTCGAGTTCCAGCATTACCTCTAGCGCTGCCGTCGGGCATGTGCGCATTGCTCCCGTAATGCAAACACATGCCAGACGTTGAATCTTGGAGAGGGTCACAGAAGCTTGGAGTCCAGGGTAAGCCCCAGATACCTAACCTCTGTGGCGACACTGATTGCGACCCCGTCCAAGGTCAAGTTCCTCATCCCCTGGAGATTTCGTTTCTTGGTGAAGGGGACTATGGCTGTCTTAGAAGGGTTGATATTTAGACCTACGTCTGTGCACCACCTTTTCGCAAGGTTAAGTCCTTTTTGGACGATGTCACAGAGAGTACTTGCGAACTTCCCTCTAGCGATAATCACTATGTCGTCCGCGTACCCTTGGCAGCGGACGCCCTCGTTAGTGAGTATCTGTAGGAGTTCGTCCACAACTAAGCTCCACAGTAGAGGAGATAATACCCCCCCTTGTGGGCACCCTTTAGTCGTTTGTATTTGAACGACGCTGTCACCGACTTCAGTTTCGGCAATCCTGGTCTGAAGTAACCTTTCTATCCATCTTCGGATGGTTGGCTGAACGTTATGTTTCCCAAGAGCTCTGTCGACTCCCAAATGGGAGGCGTTATCGAAGGCCCCCTCGATATCGAGGAAGGCACAGAGCACCACCTCATCACACTCAAAGGCCCCTTGTATTTCCTCCGTTAAGGCATACAGCGCAGTATCCGTGGATCTCCCCACCCTGTACGCGTGCTGGTTGGAATGCAGAGGGGTTTGTTTTAGAGTGTTATACCTGATTTCATGGTCAATAATTTTCTCCATTGCCTTTAACATAAAGGATGTGAGACTTATCGGCCTGAATGACTTGGCAAGAGAGTAATCCCTCTTACCTACCTTCGGGATAAAAGTAACCCTAGCCCTTTGCCACACCTTGGGAATGTGAGCCAGTGCTAGACTGTCCCTCATAATGTCCACCAGATGTGGCAGTAAGAGCTCCCCGCCGTGCTTTAGTAGCGCCGGACATACACCATCCACCCCAGGGGCCTTGTACCGTTCGAAGGAGTCCAGAGCCCACCGCACTGTTTGCCGGTTTATAAGGCTTCTAGCCACCTTCCAGTCCGGTGGGGATGGCCTGAACGCACGGAACAACGTATCCCCAGCGGTGGGAATGGCGTCCGGAAAGTGGGCCGATAGCAGAGCGAGTGCCCTCTCCTGTTCATTACCTGAAAAGGCCCCATTAGGTAGCCTAATAGCCAGTCTGGTCCCTGTGTTGTCTCTCGCTAAGGCTTTATGCAGCCTAGCAGCTGCAGGAGTAGATGCGATATTCTCACAAAAAGTTCTGAAGCTGCTACGCTTGGCCTTCCTAATCTCCCGTGTCCACCAGGGAGGCTGAGCTTTCCCTTTTGGCTTTGACACGGGACAGCTGGAGGTAAAGGCATTCAGAATGGTGCCGTTCAGCTTGTTGACCCTGTCCTCTAACTCCATACAATCCACCTTTTTATGTTGTGCCTCTATTCTGCTTAGGTTCAACCTAAGTACCTCTTCATATTTATCCCAGTCTGTTTTCCTGGGGTTCCTCTTTGGGTGACCTGTCAGAACCTCAGCTCCCAGTGCAAATCGGATAATCCTGTGATCCGACAGTGAGGGCTCAGATGAGACCCGCCACTGAACGATCAGAGGGCTGGCCAGTCTGTTGCTGAGAGTGATGTCGAGTACCTCCTCTCTGACCCTGGTTATGAACGTTGGTTCATTACCGACATTATGGATGCACAGGTCTTCACTGATAATATATTCTAATAAGCACTCACCCCTACGGTTTGTGTCCGAGCTGCCCCACTCTATATTGTGGGCGTTCGCATCGCAGCCAAGAATCGGTGGAAGTCGTTTCCTGCGGCAAAATTCCAGCAGCTGCTGTACCTCAAGAGGCGGCACGTTGGCGTTGTCCCCCGGAAAGTAGGCTGCAGCCAAGACCACCTCCAGTTCCTTCCCGTTGACCCTTAAGGTAGCTTGGACCGCTACCAGATCCTGTGTAAGAAATTCTGTAATGCAAAAGTAATTAATATTATTCTTTAGCACTACGCACGCTCTGGGCCTCTCGCAGGAAAGGTCCCAAATTACCTTATTGTTGTTATGATTGAGGCCCCTCACCTGGCCTCTGTAGGTCCACGGTTCCTGAATCAGTAGGATTCCCAGGTCCTCCGTGGCAAACCTGCTTGCAATGATCGCCGAGGCGGCCACCGCGTGATGCAAGTTGACCTGGGCTACTGTTAGCGCTGTTGGGCTCATAGTTGGGGCTCGTCCTCGATGTTCGAAAGCCGTGCCTCACCCTCGCCCTCTCTGTCGAGTTCGAGCCTGCTTATGTCCGCTAGGAGCTCTTGTGTGGTGCGCATGTAGTCGGTGACACTTGGCCCGGGAGCGCTCACAAGAGCTGGTGCCTGTGCTAATTCCGATAGCTGATCTCCCAGTGGGGCCGTGGTCGACTCGGTCGCTGGGGCAGCAGTGGAGTCAGTAGTCTCGTCGACTTGCATGTCTTGGGACTCTGACTCCTTGCTGCCTGTCGTCTTATGCCGCCATGGCCGCACCGTAACAAAACTGTACCGGAAGTTGATTGTGAATCCGGCCCTCTTAATGCTGACATACGACGCCTCATCGATCCCCAGGTTGAGCCTGAGACCGTTATCTTCGGCGCCGCATGAAACCACCTTCCACGCAGCAGTGTGGATGTCCTCATTCTGGGCCTTGATGAGCCCCAGCACGTACTCCGCCGATTTATCGGCGCATCTTGGGAAGAACACCGAGATATTATGCACCGGCGGGATATCATCCCCCCTCTTGGTACATAACGCGGGCCCCTCCCATCCCTCAATGTTTGGTGCCTTATCCACCAGCCATGCTGCGGTCCGCTCATCCTTGCAGTCCACAAGGAGCATACCTGACCTGAAAAATACCCCACAAAAGACCAGTGCGTGCTTCCACCCTTTAAGGACCTCATCCATGATGGCGTCCTGGAGTTTGGTCAGGTCCTCAGGGCTTAGGGCAGCAGCAGGGTAATCACAGGGCAGTACAGCCACCCGGATGCCTTTAAGAGCATCTGAATAGCTAGGCTGCTTAGTGATTCCCTCCTGTGGCTGACCCTGGCCCGCGGACCCATCCAAGCCCCTAGACTCTGTTGGAGGGGGTGGGAGCCCCCGCGGCCGTTTGGGGGACGGTGGCTCAGGTGGTGTGACCTGTAGGCTGGTGCGTTTTGGAGTAGCTGTTGTTGAGCCTGTTGTGGTACCTGTAGGTTCCCCGCTTCTCCGCCATTTGGCGGGCGCGGGTCTCTGCTGCTGTTGCCCGCTTCTCTGCTTTTCAGCAGGCGCGGGTTTCTGATGCTGTAGCCCGCTTCTCTGCTTTTCAGCAGGCGCGGGTCTCTGCTGCTGTTGCCCGCTTCTCTGCTTTTCAGCAGGCGCGGGTCTCTGATGCTGTTGCCCGCTTCTCTGCTTTTCAGCAGGCGCGGGTAGTTCGCCTCTCTGCTGCATACCGGCGGTTGCAGCCGTCTTACCACTCTCTTGTGCCTCTTTCTCCACCTCTTGCCTTACTTCCGCCATTGCGCGGGCTACGCTCGGCTTCTTCCCCTGCTCCAGGTACCGGAGATACCACTTGACCCCCGATCCACTAAGACCAGCTCGATGGTGGTCGTCAAGGGCTCCCGGTTGACCGGAGGGCGGAAGTGGAGGCGGTCTACACCTGCGGCTTTTCTTTTTGCTGTCTTGCAGCTGCCACCCTGACTCGAGCGATGAGGTTCGACTAGGAGACCTGCGGTGCCTACTGCTAGAGCGGTGCCCACTGCCTGAGCGATGCCTGCTCTTCGAGCGATGCCGACCCTCGGATCGGCCTCGGCTCCCCGAGCGGTCATGGCTCCGGGAGCGGTCACGACTCCTGGAGCGACGCCAACTGGCCCCCCGGTTCCTGCTTGGCGATCGGTGCCTGTTTTTTGAGGCCAGAGCCTCTGCACCCTTGGTGCCCTCCGACCGAAGCTGCGCCCGATCCACGCCGCCACTGCTAGTGCTTGGCCTCTCATCTTCTCTGGCGTGTTCAATAAAAAGGGCAGCCTCCTCCTCGGATAGGCTCGCAAGAAAGCCTCCCATGCGCCTGGTGCCTTTACCTTCGCCCAGCATAGAACTGCCGAGCTTGACCGTTGGTACCTTTGGTGCCCTTGACATAACTGTCTTCGTGGCTGCTGCTGCTGTTGTAGCTGTAGTTGTGACTGTTGTAGAGGCTGTTGCTGATGGTGTGGCTGTTGCAGCTGTTGTGGCTGTAGTTGTAGCTGTAGCTGTAGCTGTTTTCGCGGATTTCGCGATGGTTTTTGTTGTTTTTGTGTTTTTTTGGTTTTTAGTTGTATTCATCTTGTTCGTACGACTGCCAGCCCGGCTAGGCAAGCTCAGCAGTCAAAGTTGTAGTAGGGGATCTTATCTGGTCCGCCGCGCCAGCGCCCCATGTCGCGGTAAGGCCACCGTTACTCCTCGATGCGGCCCGGTGTCGAAGAGGCGCCGTTATAATACAGCCGGTTTTTCCTCCTGGCTGCAAACCGTCCAATAGGCACGGTGTCGCGTAACACCCTGGATTAGGAGGTGGCAGTTCTTGGTCACTGTTTGCCGGCAGCCCCAATCTGGAGACAAGGTAGCGCAGAAGCGACGAGCGCGTCCACGATACCCCAGACCAGAGATGGGCTGATCGGCAATTCAGCTAAGCCCCCGCACCAACGGCAAGGTGCCTGCCCTAGCGAGGGGTTATGACGGTGGCTAATAATGGAAATGGCGTTAAACCTTCTCGCCGCCTTTTTATCTTTGATAAATTCAATAAATTAAACTTTTTAATAGATACTGGTGCGATAGTTTCTGTGGTTGCTTCTTCTAAATTTAAATCATATAAAAGAAATTCAGATCTTAATTTGACTGCAGCTAAAGATTCTTCTATTAAAACATTCGGTACAAAACTTTTAAAAATTGATTTGGGTTTAAGACGAGATTTTGAATTTCCTTTCATTTTGGCAGATATTTCAACTCCGATTATTGGTGCAAATTTTTTAGAAAAATTCGGTATATTAGTTGATATTAAAAACAAAGAAATTATTGATTTCTAAACTAAATTAAAGACTTCTGTATCTTCAGGTTTCTGTCATATTTTTTCACTTAAGATACCAATTATTGAAAATAAATTTTCTAAAATTTTAAATGATTTTCCTTCAATAACCTGTGAACCAGATTACACTAAGCCAGTGCAACACCAAACGGTTCACAGAATTGAAACAAAAGGAGTTCTACCTTTCTCCAAACCTCGTCGTCTTGATCCAATTAAATTAAAAATAGCTAAAACTGAATTTGAATTTTTAATTAAAACGGGTATATATAGACCTTCAAACTCCCACATTGCATCTCCTTTACATTTGGTTCCCAAAAAAGAACCAAATGATTGGAGACCTTGTGGAGATTACAGAATACTTAACTGCATTACTATACCTGATCGTTATCCGTTACCTCACATTCATGATTTAAATATTGATTTTAAAAATAAACAAATATTTTCAAAAATTGATCTTGACTGAAGAAGGTATTCACAAAACAGCAATAACTACTCCCTTTGGAATGTTTGAGTTTGTACGTATGCCTTTCAATTTACGAAACAGTGCACAAACATTTCAACGGTTTATAAATGAAGTATTTTCAGGCTTAGAATTTGTTTTTGTCTATATTGACGATATTCTTGTTGCAAGTGATAACGAAGATCAGCATTTTGAGCATTTAAAATCTGTATTTGATAGACTTGAAAAATATAATTTGAATATTAAGCCCAGCAAATGTATTTTTGGGACAAGCAAATTGGATTTTCTAAGTTATGAAATTTCAGGTAAAGGAATTAAACCTTCTTTCGATCGAATTGAAACAATTACAAATTTTGAAAAACCATTTTCTATAAACAAGTTACAAAAATTTTCAGGCATGGTTAACTATTATCACAGATACGTAAAGATGTTAGCAACAGAACTTAGTCCTCTACATGAAATGTTAACATTTTCAACTAAACATAAACTTAAAGAACTAAATTGGACAGATAAAACAATCAATGCTTTTGAAAATGTTAAGAAACTTTTTACACAGCAAACTTTGCTTACGCATTTTGACAAAAATGGTAAATTATCACTTGCTGTAAGCGCATCAAATACAGCTATTGGTGCAGTTTTACAACAAATTAGTGATAACACTTTAGAACCACTTGCCTATTTTTCACGAAAATTATCTCCTACTGCAATGAATTACTCAACGGTTGACAGAGAGCTTTTGGCAATATACAATTCAATTAAACACTTTAAACATTTTCTTGAGGGTAGAATTTTTACTGTATACACTGATCATAAACATTTAACACATGTTATAAATTCAAAATCAGAAAAATCACCTCGACAAATTCGACACCTTGAGTACATAGCACAATTTACAAATGACATTCAATACATTTCTGGGAAAGAAAACATTGTTGCTGACACACTTTCATGTATTCCAGATGTTAACACGATTTTAGCTCAGGATATAAATTTTCAGACGTTATACGAGGAACAAAAAAAAGATCAAACACTTCAAGGCATTATAACTGATCAAAATGGTAATAGTAATTTAAAAGAAATTAATATTCCGATTCTTGATCTTAATATTTGGTGTGATATTTCACAAAAACCTTTTAGACCATCTGTTCCAAATTCTATGAGAAAAATCATTTTTGACAAAATTCACTCTATCACATCCAAGTATCCGTACAACTAGACGTTTGATTCAATCTAAATATTTTTGGCCTTATATGCGTAAAGAGATAAATAATTGGACTTCTGCTTGTAGAAGTTGCCAAAAATTAAAAATTTCAAAGAATACCAAAACACCCGTGCAAAAAAGTAGTATACCTTCTGGACGATTTGAACACATTCATATGGATCTTGTTGGTCCATTACCTGTATCAAAAGGAGATTTCCTNTTGAACACATTCATATGGATCTTGTTGGTCCATTACCTGTATCAAAAGGAAATCGTTACATTTTTACTATAATTGATAGACATACACGTTGGCCAGAAGCATATCCACTTAGGGATATTTCAGCAAATACTATAGTAACAACATTTCTTCAAAATTACGTTCCTCGTTTCGGAATTCCACTTAATATTACAGTTGATCAAGGATCACAATTTCCTCCAAATTATTCAGTGAGTTAACAAAATTAATAGGATCTCACAAGATTCATACATATTGTGACCAACCCTACTTCTTTCAGAAGTACAGTACTTCTTTTTTCGCTCTTGTACTTCGTACTTCGAAGTACAGTCAAATGTACTTCTTTCCGATATTTTATACTTCAGAAGGGTGATTCTGTAACCAGTTGCGATAATTTTCGGATGTCTATCACACTTTTTGACGCATGATATAAATGTTTATTAATTGCAAATTCGATTTTCCCTAACTGCTTTACCCAATCACTGTGAGCTACCGGTTCGCTTAATTTTGCTAACATACTCACTAAACTTCGGTTCACTCTTTCTGCCTGTCCATTTGCTTGTGGGGAGTGCACTGCCACCTTTACATGAGTTATGTTTTTATCGCACAGATATTGCTTAAATTCTTTGGAAGTGAAACAACTGCCTCTATCTGTAATACATCTGTGTGGACGACTGTAGTATTCAAAATATTTATTTAAAGCCGCTGTTACTTCTTTTGTGCTAGTTGTTAATACCGGGTATAACTTGACATATTTGGTGAATGCATTTATTATCACTAAAATATGTTTTCTTTTTGATTGTAAAGATGGAAGTTGTCCTAAGTGGTCGAGATGGATCGTGTGAAAAGGTTTTGGTTCTTTTGGTATGTTATACAGATTGCTGTTATTAGTTTTCTTAGGAGCTGAATACATTATGCATCTTATGCAATTCTTTGTGTGATTGCTAATTTTATCCTTCATGTGAGGAAACCAGTAATTCGCTTTTATTTTTTGGTAACATTTATCTACGCCTTGGTGTCCTAACTGTTCGTGTAATAATCTTATTAATTCCTTTTCAAGCTCTTTAGGGACGAATAATAATAAACGACCTTTTTGTTTTCTAAACACTACACCGTTTTCCATTGCAAAATTTTTAATTTCTTCTTTCTCTAATCGCTCCTTTAACTCTATTATGTGTTCATCCCTGCTCTGCATAACTTGCAACTGGANCTGCCGAGAACGTATCAACGTCCGTTTCAATGAGCACATTATAGTATTTAGACTTATCTTTCTTGACTTCAATGTATTTAATAATTTTAAAGTCAGCACTTTTTAAACATTCATTTTGTTTTTTTATCATTTCTATAAGTTGCTCGCTTTCATATTTAAAGCTTACTCCAAACGCCATAAACTTGGCTTTAGCCGTATTCGGCACTCTTATTTCATAGCGATCACTCATTTTATTTGCAATTGCGGTCTTTATTTTATCGCGCTCAGATTCGTTTTCGCTTTGAATAACGATTGTACCACTTTTCCTACCCTGCACATTGCTTATTTTTAGATCAGACGGACCAACGTTCTTATTCAGGTCCTCTTTTGTTTTCATCGCGTCTTGCTTCTCTTTCGGTTTTATGATCAGGGGTTTCTCTTTATTTATTTTCGGCACTTTGTGATTCACTATTCCGCTTTTTAAACGCTCAGCATATGAGGCCTTGCTATGATGACTTGATTTCAGCTTTTCACTTACTGACTTTTATTTCTTCACATATTTTTCTACTTTCACTCTCATTTCGTACCATAGCTTCGCATAGATCTTGGCTATGCTTTTTCACATCTTCAGCTACAGCTTTCATCTTATTGGCCTCAGCAATGCTCGTTTCGCATGTTTTTTGAACTCTTTGCATTGCATCTATACGCTCACCGAATTTCCTCTCTATAGCTTCTAAAAGGAGCTTTAGCTCTTTAACCTGCATTTTTTGTGACTCTTGAAAGTCGTCTTTACACTCTTTTATGTTTTTACTATTATTCTCTATAGAGATATTCATGTTTCGCAACACCTCATCAATATTATGCATATATGTGAGACAGCCATCACACTTAAAGCGCACATATGCATTGTCCGCAAGTACTTTTTTACTGTACTCATCGAGATCAGAGCATTTCTTTGCCCAGTGAAACACTTTGCCGCATATACCTTCACAGCGGATTCCACTCTCACCGCGTATTAGGCCTTTGCACTTATGGCAGTCACCCATTTTCTTGGCTGACACTTCACTGGATTTTTCAGTGTTTTTTATTTATTTACAAGGCTTGGGACCCTTGTCGCACGGTGTTATCGACACTTGTGTTTATTATGGTTCACAATTCGTTATTTGTGTTTGTATGTATGTGTTATGTTTACTAGATGTGAAGCACGAAGCCGCTGCTGCGCGCCTTTTCGCCTATCACTATTCTCTTCACTTTCACCGTTTTCTTCCTAGTCAAAGTATACTTTAATTTAATTTGATTTGCTTAAACTAGTGTCACTATCACTTTGCTATTTAGCGAAATTCTTTTTCCGATTATATATATGAATCGCTATTTGCATTTGAAATCGCGTTAAGCTATTAAAAACCGCTGAATTCAAAAAAATTCGCGGAGCCAACCATAACACGACCTTTCACACCCACGATCACTTGAAAAGATAACAATTCTTTTGAAATTTATTTTATATCTTTTGCAAAAAAATCGAGTTACTTAACGAATGGATAAATAAATAAGTTTTGAATCTTCTTCTTCTTCTTTTTTGGCGCTGTAACCGCCTAAGCGATTTTGGCCGAGTTCAGCAAAGCACGCCAGTCGTTTCTCCTCTGTGCCAACTGACGCCAATTGGAAACGCCAAGTGAAGCCAAGTCCTTCTCCACCTGATCTTTCCATCGCAGTGGGGG
>NW_016158893.1:7508-32116 GCF_001687245.7 Rhagoletis zephyria | reverse complement strand
CCTCCCTCTTCCTCTGCTACCACCAGCGGGTACCGAGTTAAATACTTTCAGAGCTGGAGCGTCGGTGTCCATTCGAACGACATGACCAAGCCGCTGTATTTTAATTCGCTGCATCGTTCCATCGTCTGCGGTATTCGCCGTCGCCAACGCGTAATGGCCCGTAAATCTTCCGCAAAATCTTTCTCTCAAACACCCCAAGAGCCGCCTCATCGAATGTTGTCATTGTCCATGCTTCTGCCGTTTATATAGCGAGCCGCTTGCTCCAAGCAGACACCCGCTTGCAGCCGCACCTACTGGTGAACAGACGCTGCAGACTTCAGTGAGCCCTTAAACCGAATAAGTCAGAGTGGCCCCACCGAAGCTCCCTCTCTTTCTGCCGTGACCCAAGGCTCCACTCGGATTGGTTACCGCATCTCGCACATGGGTTGCTCACGTTGCCCAGAGTGCGCGAACGAGGACGCAAGAGTCGGGATTGAGTATAGCCATGCAACTGTAACTGCATACCCAGCGCAACGACTATACCCCATTGCACTCCTAAGTTTTGAATAGTCAAATTAAAATATGCAATCATTTTTTGTATGAAGTAGGAGCGAGAAATAATGTTATTCATACGCCATATCGCACATGGCCGTAATCGTAAATACTCGTATATGGCGTATGAGTAACATTTTCTTTGTTAAATATTTTTATTTATTCGCAATGCAAACTTAAATGAAAATATCTTGAAAAATTACTTGATCTATGATCCGTAATCTATGGCCCAAAATTAAGTTTACGTGTTTCTTCGTTTTTTTGTGCCATTTTAGCGTTCCTAAAGTGTAATAGGCAATCCAATAAAAAAATTGTTTAATTGTTGCGAATTAAAACTCAACGAAACTAAGACAAGTAAGATTTCATATCTATGTATGTATTTTTGTATTATTTAATTATATTCATAATTTTCATCGTCGTCGATATATCCATTATCGTCGTCAGTGATACTCCAGTCCGATTGGTCATTGCCTTTGACGTAAATTTCTGAAATAATTTAACCAAGTTAATACAATTCTGAATTACCACAAATTTATATACATATAATAATTTGACATAATAATAACATACCTGATAGACTTCTTAGAGAATAACTGACATAATTCGGTAGCTGATCCCTTCAAACCAAACAGCACTGATTAAACCATCTTTTATGAGAATAATTTATTACAAGTGCATCACATTTGTTGCATAAAATGTACAAATAATACAGAACCAACCGTGAGAGCTCAAATAGCCACCGACGTCAAACCGAAGAACGTGTCAGCTGACACCACCTATATTATGGGATTCTCGTGTTAACGAAAATTCACCACTCTTTTTATAGCTTTTTAGTCGGTAAGTCTGCGGCCGCTGTGGTGTAGTGGTTAGCAGTACGCGCTACCGGTCCGCAGCACCTGGGATCAATCCCGGATCAACCCCTCGGCTCCTCGGCAGGCAAGGGCAAACATCCGAGTGTATTTCTGCTATTACTTTTTAATTGGAATTTCAAGAAATAATTCGGGTATGCAGTTTTGCTGCCCATTAAATTTTAGTATAATATTGTGCAAGTTTGAATTAGCTCAAAAATAAAAATTTGCCCTAAGAGGACTTCTGGGCATTTAAGAATTAATCATCAAATCTTTGTAAAACTCTTTATGGAAAGGAATACATGAATAACATGAATTTTACTAAATTTGTTGCTTTTGTCAATTTTTATTGTGGCGTATTAATATTTATTTCAATAGTGTTATTGAGCTTTGTACCACGACTTGTCCTAACAAACGAATTGTTGCTTTTGTTTTGCATAACATTGTATGTGTAGATAGATAGATAGATTAACAGGTCTATTCTGCGCTGGTAACATACATTTTGTAAAAGGTAATTAAACTGTCTGTAAATTTTTAAACTTTTTTCGCATTCTGTGCGCTCTTGTAACCGGTAAATTTGGTTACCATCTCATGAGCTGGTAACAAAATATTGCCCCGTGAAATATGCAATACAAGAATTTCCACAAATTTCCATAGCTGAATTGCTGAATATTTTCACTGCATTACCAACGTACCTAGAATCGCGGTGACAAGAAGTGGTAACATTTTTTGGTAATACAATTTTCCGGTCACAAAATCTTCGGTAACGCGCAGAATAGACCTGTGAGTAGAGGTATGCACTGCGACCAAAGGATCTATTGTGCTCTCGACTGTTTAGAGTACCTAAACTCTTCCCAGAGAACCCAGAAATTTAAGGAGATCTCCGGGGGTTAGCGATTGTATGACTTCTTCACTTGGCCTGAGTTGGCCTAGGTGTCCCTCCCGTCTTCTCGCAACTGCCTCACATCCGCCAAGCCGATGCAGGGGGGTCTCCTCAGTCACATCGCAGAAGCGACATAGGTCGTTAGACCAGATCCCCAACTTGTGCAGGTGACCTTTCAGTCTGCAGTGAAACGTCAGAATACCTGTCAATATCCTTACCCTCTTTGGGGAGGTAGGTTTATTATTGCTCTATACCTTGTAAGTTTGTAACCTCCCAGTAGGCTGTTAGCCTGGCGTAGGCTTACCGTGTTACGCCAGTGCTGATTTCTTACTGTGTTCCTCGCCTTCCTTAGCTATTCCTTGATTGTACTAGGTCCAATCGCTATGAGGGGCTCAGGCCCTTTAGGCTGCCGTCCTAGCTAGTCGGTCCGCTTCCTCATTGCCAACAACTCCTACGTGACCTTGCACCCAAGTTAATTGGATGTCGTTATACTCCGACAGGGCGTTGAGCTTATCAATACACTCAAGAACCTCAAATGATTAGAGAGCCGTGAGTGCTGCCTGACTGTATGTGTAAGCGCCAACCTATTATTATAATTAGTATGGTCACTTAAATTTTGGTAGGAGTTTCTTATTGGCTCCCACGTTTTATTATCACGAAATCTCCATCGAAAAATGTTTTTACGCTCATGTTCTTCTGCTCACTTCGACCTAAGTTATAATTTTGTAGTTTCTCGATAGTTCTTTCACCACCCCTATGCAGGGCCTCGTAAGTCCCTTCCCTCTGGGCCTGACGTGTATACGTTTAGGTATTATTTCACCACTCTAAATCTAAATCTTTACCCAATGCACGTACGATTTATTTCATTTCATTTATTAAATGTATAACCATTTGTACAATAAGATATAATCTTTTATAGTACAACAAATTGCTGATTTAAATATAGACAAAGAGAAAAGCATACATACATACATTTGCAATCTTAAGAATAAAAACAAGGACAAATAAATAAACTAACATTATAATTATAATCCCTAAACAATAAAGATTAAGAGAACTAAGGAATACGATAAGAAATAAAAACATACAAAGATAGAAAATAAATTAAGAATGTTGATAATGATTGATAGGTAAAGATAGATGGCCAGTCCATTCAAAACCAGGGACATAACAGTTATAAGTTTTATCGCAAAAACGTTGATCTATAACAGTTATTAGATGAGAAATTTTTTTCCGTTGCCGATAAGAGTTATTTCCCAACGTTTATTTTTTACGTTGCCTCATAACAGTTACTGCCCAACGTTTATTTTTTACGTTGCCCATAAGAGTTATTTCCCAACGTTTATTTTATACGTTGCCTGATAACAGTTACTCCCCAACGTTTATTTTTTACGTTGCCAATAAGAGTTATTTCCCAACGCTTATTTTTTACGTTGCCTGATAGCACTTACTGCCCAACGTTTTTTTTACGTTACCGATAAGNCGTTGCCTGATAGCACTTACTGCCCAACGTTTTTTTTACGTTACTGATAAGTATTATGCAATATAAATATTTTTTCCGTTGCCAGTCTATATAAGTATATAATTTGAATGCCATCAGATCTGCACCGTTCGTTCGATTTTCATCGAAATCGTATCAGCCGTTGGCGAGATTACCTGTTACAAAAAAAATTTACTTCTCCTTATTTAATTAGTATAGAAGATAGTATAGACTGGCAACGGAAAAATTTCTATTGCATAATAGTTATCAGGCAACGTAAAAAATAAGAGTTGGGAAATAACTCTAATCGGCAACGTAAAAAATAAACGTTGGGAAATAACTCTTATGGGCAACGAAAATAATAAACGTTGGGCAATAACTGTTATTGGCAACGTAAAAAATAAACGTTGGGAAATAACTATTATCGGCAACGGAAAACATATTTCTCATCTAATAACTGTTACGAAACAACGTTTTCGTTAAATTTCAGAATTCGGGCAACGTTTTCAATTTGTGAATTCGAGATAAGTTATTTTTGGTCCCTGTTCAAAACATTATTTCTTAAAATGTGCGTAAATAGATTGCTCAAAGTTGCTTCTGCTTAGACTACTTCTTACACCAGCAGGGATAGAGTTCCACAAACGTATAGCGTTGACGAAGAACAGCCCAGTAGATAATTTCACGAGTTAAAAGCACTTCCAAAAGGCCTTCTGAGAATCAAGAGGTCTTCCACTCTACACTCCTTTCTCCCTTCTTTTTTGTATGGAGTGGCACAAATTGAAGGGCTTCCTCTTTCGCTACCCACAAAAGGCCTTTTATAGGACAAACTTCAGAAGGCCTTTTGGAGGAGTTCTTTAAAGTTGCTCTTTA
Source organism: Rhagoletis zephyria (assembly GCF_001687245.7). Taxonomy (NCBI): domain Eukaryota; kingdom Metazoa; phylum Arthropoda; class Insecta; order Diptera; family Tephritidae; genus Rhagoletis; species Rhagoletis zephyria. The sequence goes on along the minus strand of NW_016158893.1, from coordinate 27,504 downwards.
ATTTATAAAAATCATACATCTTTGAAGTATTTGCTTAAGGTTTATATCAAATTTGTGTTATTGTAACTTAAAATTTTTATTGGAATTCATTTGTAATGTTAGATAATATAAATTTATGTATTCGCGTAAATTGCAAATGGATAAGCCCTTCTAGAAGGCATGCAAGGAAGTACTTTTTCATCCCTTCTTGGGTAGGCCTCTTAGGATGGCTTCACTTAAGAAGGCCTACCTAAATTATCTTCTGGGAGTCTCTCTGATGCTAACGTACTAAAGTGAGGGACAATTAGATCTGTTACCCGTGCAGACCTAGTAAATACTAACTTATTAAAAAGGTAACCTGGAGATTCCATAGCAATCAGTCTATATAGAAAAACACAGTTTCGGGCTTTCAAATATTCTGATATTCCACAACCCAAGAGGCTACACTTCCACGGCGATATATGCTCGAACCTTGTGAGACCATATACATAACGGGTTACATTATTAAACAAAATATCAACCTTGCGCATCGAGTTGTTATCAAGCTTGCTGTAAACTACCTCAGCGTATGTGATTTGCGGCATTATTATTTGTAGGGCAAGCTGACGCCTTGTACTCTGTGGAGTATAAAATGCAGACACTTAAATTTCGTAAGGTAGCATAAACCCTTCCAACCATTGCATTAATATGGTCTGTACAAGTCAGGTTAGAGTTTAGTATAAACCCTAAATTTTTTACCTTGCTGACGATTTTCAGAGGTTTGTTAGCGATGATCAGCGGCGATAAAAAGCTGAAATCTATGTTTTTCTTATTAAGTATTGGCAAAACAAGTGATTTATCACAATTGAGATGCAAACCATTGGCATTCACCCAATTGGAAATAACGGATAGCTCAGCATTAATATCGCCGCACAATCGATCAGCTTGCACCAGAGGAGCCGATAAGTATAGTTGAATATCGTCAGCATAGGCATGGAGATTAGCTTTTAGGCAGACCTGAAAAATGTCATTTAGAAATAGGCTAAAAAGAAGTGGGCCAAGTATAGATCCCTGAGGCACCCCAGCACGCACCCCCTTTGGCTGAGAGAGCTCAGAACCAATTCGTACACGTTGGAGCCTGCCAAGCAAATAGCTACTCATAAGTTGCAGAGCACTTCTCCCAAATCCAAAGTATCTTTCAAGTTTAGTGCATAGTAGCGCGTGATTAACCGAGTCAAAAGCTTTAGAAAAGTCTAGTAAACGGAGCAAGGTTAAGTGATTTTTATCGAATGTCATCTAGAATTTTTAATATGACAGTGCTGCAGCTATGGCTTCTTCGAAAACCTGATTGAAGTGGAGAGAGGAGATTATGTGTTTCAATATGTATCGAAATTTGTTCAGCCATAAGGGTCTCAAAGACTTTGGACAAAGCAGACAAAATACTGATTGGACGAAAATCATTTGGACAATTTGCAGAACTCTTTTTAGCGACAGGTAACACAGAACCAATTTTCCACAGATGTGGAAAACGAGAGGTTGTTACACCGTGATTTATGATGTGAGTGAGAGCTCCAAGGATAAAGGGTATTGTAACTTTTATAAACTTTATTGGAAGACCATCTTCTCCTACAGCATTAGACCTTGTACCAAGAACACATCTACTCACAACATATTCGGTTACTGTAGAAAACTCAAAAGACGAACCTTCGAAACACAAGCAACTACATGGAACAAAAGTGGGGGCTACTACATTAGACACACAAGACCCAAGAAAGGCATCATTGACGTCGTCAGGTGATAGAGTGCATCGCACATTCTCCTTACTACGTACCCTAAGACTACTGATATTGCGCCACAAGACACCCGGTGGTAGATTGGAATCTAGTTTATTTGCGTAGTAAGCGCGCTTTGCGCACCTTGTAACGGAAGTTGAAATATTCCTAGCCGACCTAAATGCATCCCAGTTCGATAAGGTGGGATTTTTCTTCCAACGTGAATGGAGCTTGTTTCGCAATTTGATGGCCGACTGAACCTTTCTATTATACCACGGGCAAGACGAAAATCTAACAGGGACAGTGCGAACAGGCACATGGTTGTCGAAAGCATCTCTAAGAGTACTAACAAGGAAGTTAAGTTTGGCGTCAACTGATTGACAATGCCAGCATTCAGCCCAGTCTATTCTGCCAAGGTCCGAGAAAAGTGCATCTAATTAATACTCCGGAAGTCCCTATACGAAAATGTCTGATCGTCACGACTCCGCTCAACATTAATGTTCAAGCAACAAAAAATTAGATCATGGTCAGATAAAAACTTAATTTGGTCAAATTTTAAAACACTGGTCAAGTCGGAAACAATAAAATAGTCAAGTAGGCTTGGACTGCAATTTACCGCATATCTTGTTGGTATCACCATGTTTACCATCGAGAGCCCCGCGCATGCAACATTGTCTACGAAATTTTTACTGTAACAGTCACGCACCAGAGTATTCACATTAAAATCTCCACAAACAATGATATGATTATAATCAACAAGATACGCAGACATGACATCAAAAAACGGACTAAGACTAACAGATTTATGCGGATTATAGACACAAGAAACAAGTGCTTTAAAATTTTTAACTGTTATTTCTACAACAAGGAATTCAGTGCCACGGCTTGAGGACATTCTTAAATTTTTCATCCGTAAATGGCTTCTACAATAAATAGCAACTCCACCACCTCTCTTGCCGACCCTATCGTTACGTAGAAGACTGTAATTTCCTATGTCAACAGAGGAGTCACTAAGCCACGCATCAAACTACGTCTCAGATACACAAATAACATCAATTGACGAACATTAAAACACATTCCTAACATAGTCCATCTTATCAGTATTCAAGCTACGAGCGTTGAAGTGCACTATGTTAAGGCACTTCTGACGACTACAGAGAACATTTAACTTAGCGAGACTGTTCACATCAGCGCTAGAAACCCTATATTGTACACTCATGCAAGGTGCAAGCAAAAACAACTTCACTCATAGAGAACAAAGATAAAGAATTGAAAGAATGGCCATCTTTACAAAGTAAGAAGCGCAATAAGAGGTATAACACACGTAGTAATTATAGAACATAGATATATAACAGCAAAGAGCATTAACGAAATCGCTGCAGATCACTCTCATTGCAAATTTTGGTTGCGGGCTCATTCGTATCATACCGCACATGTACAAAACCCCTGCGGGTAAAAACCGACAGCAACTTCCCCTCCCGCCGTATCTTAACCGCCGCCTGCAGCAGTTTTCTATGTTTAATAGGAAGACTATCAAAAATACTAAATTTTCCCTCCACACCCAAAGAGTTAAGCGGGATGGTAGATTTGATGCGCTAACGGCATTCAGCGAAGGCATGGAGAGTCCGATTTCGATCGAGAGGAGAGTAGAATTTTATAATGACTGCACTGTTGGGGCTCACGGAGTTAGATTTTACCCGGAAAATATCTTTGATTGGCGGAACCATGAAATCAATGGAGAGGCAAATTCGATTGAAAATGCTTTATAAGTTCTCACCCTCCATATACGGCAACCCAAAGGCAACAGCATCAGCAGCATGATCGGAAGTCGCCTTCTGCGACAGAACACTTTCAAGCGACGTCCGTAGTTCCGCAATCTCACCTTCATGTTTGGTTATTTCCAATTCCATTTTCGCTATATGCTCAGAAGATTCATCCGCTCTTGCTGTCAAAGTCGCTACTTCCGCATCCAAACGCCTGACAAGCTTCTCTTCCAACTCAGATATTTTTGAAGAGAGCTTCCCGAAGAGCTGGAGCTGCTCAGTGTGTATTTTGACTTTTTCTTCCAGCACGCCCGCTAAAACGGTAGTTACTCCAGCAGACTCATCAAGCTTAGCAGCCTTAGGAAAGGGGGACTCTCTGCTAGCGCGGCGTTTTAATGATGTTGATGTGGTTGTGTTTGTCACTGACATTTTACCACAGAATGTAAGATTTGTATGCGCTAGATAAGTACTTAAAACAAGTAAATTAACGACGGCACATGCTCAGCGCGCGAAAAATAGTCGAATTGATATATGAAACTTATTAAATTAAGCAAAAGCAAGTGATTATCGCGGAGCAACTATGATGCAGGGTTACCAAGTATACCCACTAAACTTCGATTTACCCTTTGAAATTGCCCATTTGCTTTGTGGGAATGCACTGCTACTTTTACATGCGTGATGTTCCTGTTTGCATTTTCATTTTGGTTATGCCAAAATGTCCCGCTAATACCCTCTTACGCAGTCCCTTCGGAATGAACACTCTCATCCCTCGGAGCAAGCAACCCTTTTGTAAAGAAAATTCTGATTGGGCTATACCGAAAAGAAATGACGGTTCACAATCGCGGCCATATTGTCTCGATGACGTCCACTTCATCGATGTTTTCGTTGACTTTAGCGTACGGCTGGCGCGATAGTGCATCAGCATTCGCATTTTCGCAGCTTTTCTTTATGCGTATTTCGTACCCTAATGATCCTAAGTAAATTGCGTATTGCTTGCATTCTTGTCGCAGACAGGGTTGACAGTCCCTTACGTGGCGAAAATATCTGAGCTACAGCTTTGTTGTCGGTGGCTGAGATAAATTTCCGGCCAAATAAATATTGGTAGAATTTTCGCACACCAAATATAATGGCGTACGCCTCTCGATCCACTTCGCTTTAACGTTGGTGAGTCTGATTCAACGTCTGCGACGCGAACTGGATAGGTTTCTCTGTACCGTCTTTATAAACGTGGCTAAGTACTGCCCCCACCCCAATCGGGCTCGCATCCACAGTGTAAACACTGTATCGAATTGCATTTCTTACAATCCAGGTCAAAATGAAACGGTATGTCTTTGCGTAGTAATCTATTGAGCGGGTACACTGCCGTGCTCAAGTTTCTTATGAATCGCCCATAATAATTTACAATACCTATGTACATTTTCACCCGCTTTGATGTCACCGTGACCCACACGAAACCCAAACAGTCCAACGGAGGTTTACAATAGCTAACAAATTGTGTATCAGTCGGTTTTACTTTACAGGGTCCAAAATGCTTTTTAGCGTCGGAGCGCCGGTGTCGATTTCAAACAAAATCATCAGGCCATTTACGGCTACCCTGCTCATTATTTTCTTTCGTTTCGATACCGCATCTCCATTACCGCCCCCGCTCACTTTGAACAACTCCTCCACAACTTTTTCTTGTGTTATTTGATTTAGTGTTCGCTTTCTTTTAAAGCACATTTTCCTCAAATGACCTTCTTACAGCAATGACAAATTGCTTCTTTATATTTACATTCGTTTGCCTCGTGGGAAGTGTTCCCACATCGAAAACAACTCTTCTCTTTACCTTCAGATTTTGGTTTCTCTTTTCTGTTCTGTCTTTGCTTTGCTTCTCCTCCTTCTTGTAGTTAACCTTATTAACTTCACCTAGAGGCACCTGTTTTTGCAGTTCACCTCCTTCTCTTTCTGCTAATTCATATGCACATGCTATTTGAATTGCGTCTACCAAGGTTAAAACTTTTTCCAGCAAAAACAAATTGATTCCGTAATGCGGTATCCGCATACATACCAAAATTACATCCCGTTGCTAATCGGCGCAGCGCCTCCAAAAACTCTGAACACGTCTCCTCGACTTTTTGTTTGCGCGAGTGAAATCTATAACTTTCTAGGATTTCATTGTGCTTGGGATTGAAGTGTTCTTCTAGCAACTTCACGATCGCCTCGTACTCCATAATTTCCGGTGTATTCGGCAATGCTTTATCACACAGTATATCATACACTGCTGTACCCATATAGTGCAGCAAAAATTGTCGTTTTTTTGCGGCATCTGCTTCAAATATTTCAAGCCTCTTGACCCAACGACTCCCAAGTAGTAATTTTTGCATCGAATCAGTCAAAAGTAAACGACGTACTTGCCATTTTGACTGCTGTCTTCACCGATTCTGCTATTATATTTGAAACCGCGTATGAGTGTCTTTTTCGTACTTCTCGGCGCCAGAATTGTTATATACGCCCGAATCACAATATAACCAGTAAACAACCTTCGGTGAATTTGGCGACTGCCTTCCTCGGGGATGAATATGCTAGGGATGAAATTATTGGTACACACGCCATCCAAGCACGCAGGGTTGCTTTTAAGCAACAAGAAATAATTAACTCCAAATAGTTTCAAAAATATAGTGTAAAACGAATAATTCCACATAAAATGGTATACATAAATGACTAATTATACCCGAGCGCACTTGTGCACAAGGGTATTATAACTTTGTTCACATAACGGTTGTTTGTAACAGGCAAAACGAATCGAGATAGATATAGACAAATGTATACATAAATGATCAGAATGAAAAGAGAAATCGATTAAGCGGTGACTGTCTGTCCGTCCGTCTGTCCGTCCGTCCGTGTGTGCACACGATAACTCGAGTAAAAATTGAGATATCTTAACGAAACTTGGTACGTGAACTTCTTTTGGGCGTAGGACGGATGGTATTGAAAATGGGCGAAATCGGACAATAACCACGCCTACCTCCCATATAACGGTAATTTTCAGAAATACGAAAACTGCGATATTTTAGTAACTACTGAAGATAATTCACTCAAAATTGATATTTACAATGAGTTTTAGACGAAAAATAAGAATATTAAAAAATTTTGGCAAATGGGCGTAGCCACGCCTACTTATGGTTACATGTGTATATCTTGGTAACCGCTGCACCAATTTCTTCCAAACTTGGCACAGTTGTTGGTCTTGGTACAGCATACCAAATGGCCGAAAATTTTTAAAATCGGACAATAACCACGCCCACATCCCATATAACGGTAATTTGGAGAAATACGAAATCTTCGATAAATCCGTAAATATTGAAGCTAATTTATTCAAAATTGATGCTTGCAACAATTCTTTATCAGGAAATACGCTTATCATAAAATTTTGGAAAATGGGCGTGGCACCGCCCACTTATGATCACATATATGTATCTCGGTAACCGTTCTACCAATTTGTACCAAACTCGGTATGGTTATTGTGCTTGCCACATAAAAGCAAAACGTTCAAAATTATTGAAATCGGACTAAAATTACGGCTTTTCATATAACGGTAAATTTTAGAAATGCTCGAAACGTCAATATTTCGAAATTTACGGACGCTAATTTATTCAAAACTGATACACCCCGGCTTACCATGTAGCTGTAGCTTCCGGAAAGGTGAAAAGGCATATATGTAATACTTGCGCCGGGTATTTAATGTTCGGCCCCGCCCGAACTTAGACTTTCTTACTTGTTTTCTAAACGATTTAAATAAAACGCATTTCATAACCTTTTTTGTGCAAACGGCATTTGCGAGTTGATAGAAAAGTACTACGGATTGTAAATTTTTGTTAACTATGAGGTGAATGAAAATTTTCAACCCGGCCTGACGGTTTTGAAGAATTTTTTGTTCTAATTTTATTACTAAGGCATCTAATAAATGCATGGCTTTTAGTTCTAGAAGAACAAAGGTCAGTAAAGACAAGTCTTTTATGTATAATTTCTGATTTTAATTGCTCAACTTCTTTTGCACCAGAACTGTCAAAAATTTCCAGCAGTAAAAAGTTACGAATTGGCACAGCAGAAATGTAAAATTTTCTCGCCATAATAAAAAGTTTTTTTCAACATGGAACTTTTCTACTAATTGACATGAAATTACTATCTCAACGCTCGGAGCGCTGCCACTGAGGGCCAACTGATAAAAAAGAGAAAATTTAGAAAGACCAAACAAAAATTTTGAGATTTCTCGTTGTCAATACGAATGCCATAGTTTTTACCTAGCTCGTGGGACTATGCAAAATTTTTACTGCTTGTAAAGTTGTATACACATAAAGTTGTTGGCGGTAATAAAGAGTCAAAATCAAACTGGAGAAAAGAACAAAAAGCGTACGTTAGTTGTCAGTTATCAAATAAATCCAATTTATTTGCGAATATTTGTTTATTCTATTTATTGAAAGGCAACTACGCGGAAAAGCTTGTGTTAATTATATTGATAACAGAACCTGGCAGCTCGTACGTTGTCTAAATTCTCAAGGGACACAAAATCCACAAAAGAATACATTGCTTGTATTACCATCAATACGCCATGTATAAATTTTAACAACACACAAAAATAGAGCTTTCGCAAGAGCGTTTGTTTGGTTTTTCAACACCATTTATAATTTTCTTTTAATAAGATCACGATTTGTCAAATGCTTAAATTTATTTATCTAATAATAATGCAGCACACAACCCTGAAATCTAAGAAATAGTCTGAGGAAGGCCATTAAATAGCAGCACACAAAGGTTGGTTACTGTCTATACTGTGGCCCGAATTGTGCTGAGTTCATTTGCAGACTGACTACAATGCGTTTATTTCATATTCACTTCAGATTGACATTTCGTTACATTTGTGTGTGTGTATGACAAAAATACATGTAATTTTTTTTTTGTACTCCTGCTATCACCTTATATTAATTCGCCTTGGCTATAATCAGGCCTGGGCGACGCCGACTGCGCAGTACCCACGGGGTAGCGTCGTGTGTTCGTAGACACGAATTTGAAGGCGAAAATAAACTGCAATTTAGCGTATTAAATTTTAAGCGATTCATTAAGAAACAGTAATTAATTTCTGCCTAATTTTCTCATTCAACTCTGTGTATACGAACTAGGGATGCCAATCCCGGGATCCCGGTGTTTTTGACGTCCCGGATATCCCGGGATTTGCTTGCATTAATCCCGGGATCCCGAAAAATTTTAAATATCGAATTGATACTAAGAATTTGTTTATGAATTTTGAAGTATGATTTTTGTAAAATGGCGTTTTGAGGAAGAGCCTTTTTTGAAGAAGATTTCAACGAATTTGCTCATAGCGTCGCTGATGTAAACGAAACAGAGTTTTAAGGAAAAGTTGGATAATTTTTTAGATCAACTTCCTCAAATCGAAAAACTTATAATTTGTCCGACGTACTGGTAAAAGAAGTTCAAATATTTTGTAATGGAGGAGATAGGGGTCATTATCTTCAAATGGATTATGTCTACCTTTTGACAGTTCAGCCTAAAAGTGTTGAGGCCGAAATATGTTATTCATCAGTAGGTTTTGTATGTAAAAACTGCAGGTCAAGCTTAGAAGACTCCGCTTTGAATGCTTTCCTGCTCTTACGAAAACATTTTAAATGCAATAATAACAACACCTCCACANATGCTTTCCTGCTCTTACGAAAACATTTTAAATGCAATAATAACAACACCAGCAAAAAAGGGTTTTTAACCAGACCCACCTAACAACATGAATTTCGACCCGCTGAATCCGATTCTGAGATCCGTTTAACTCGTACACGCTCAAAATTTCTAGTAAATTGCAAAAAAAAGGCAACAAGTTCTCCATTCGCCATTTCTTTATAGAGTAGAATAAACATGTTTAGAGAAATTGCTTTTGTATATTTTTGTTTTATGTTTTTTTTTTTTATTTATCATTACTTTCAAAAGTACCTGGTATTTACATTGTTATTTGTGATGTATATTTACGTTCCTCAATCACATGGTTTTTTAAATACAATTAAAAAAGGTTTTAATTTAAAATTTGTCTGATTTAATAAATATCACTAGCGTAGAGTGTAAAGTTGCTAAGTCCCAATTTAAAAATTGTACAGGAGAGGAAAAAACTTCTTATAGCCATTTTCTTCAAGTATTTCGCAAAACTTTGAATACAACATTTTGCCTGTTTAAAGCAAAGCAAACCTCCATACGAATCAGAGGGATTCGATCTTTATTTAAAGATTTCGAACTATTGTGGCTTTATAGAATTTTCGGAGCTTTTTTTTGGCCTTAGCGATTTTTCCTTTCATTGAATATAAACGAGGAATCATAAAACAAAGACCTTTACCCTTTTCGAAACGATGCAATTTTAATTTATCTAGCGTCCTATATCAAAATATGATTTTTCACTAAAAGTGAAGTTAACAACTTTTCACTCTAAGCTAGCGATATATGAGTTTTACAATCAGTTTATCGTAAATTTTAAATAGTTTTATTTCATGGTCAGATATTGAATTTTTACTCATATTCATACAATTTTTGACATAAAAAATATCCCGAAATCACGGGATCACAATTTTCCTGATATTTTGGCATCCCGAATACGAACACGCGACGTTACCCCGAGGGTACTACGCAGTCGGCGTCGCCCAGTCCTGGCTATAATATTCAGCATACATAATGTACTTGATACAATTCTGCTTAAATTAAGTTTGTTTTTCGTATCTGGGAGCCAATAGTTTGCTTTTAATGCCTGGTAACTTTTTTTGGGGATGCGGCTCGGTTATTTGTACAATGATTTTGGGTTGTTGCGGCGTGACCCGAATCAAAAAAAATTTCCATACACGTGTAGTCAAAGGATTAAATTTTAATTTCAACTATACATACTACATACATATCTTTCTATGTGGTTTTATGAGTTTAGTTTGTCTTGACTCGCGGTGACTGGAAATTGGAATTTTTAATAAAGTTTAATATTTTTTTCAGGATTATGACTACTATGATCGTAGATTCGATGATACTCGCGACTTATTTGAAAGGCGCTATCAAAGCTCACGAATGCGGGATTTCCCGCCACCACCATTATCTCGTCGGGAGCCCATGCCCCTTCCCCCACCGTTAAGTGGCAGTATAAGAGGTAGCAGCCTTTCACGTGGTTATGATTCTATGTTTAGTCGCCGTTCACCACCCCCTCGAAGCAGCAATGGACTTAGCCGCTATGGGTATGGTAAATTATGATTTTAATATAAATGGTTGTGCAATAAATTTTCAATTTGTAGTTATGAGGATTTTAGTCGCGATTCATTTGACGATAGGATGATTTCGTCAAGAGGAATGCGCGGTCCATCGCCGCCGGGTCGTCGTTATGCACCATACTGAGATGAACTTTACTTCGGCCGCACAACTTATATGAGCGGTAGTTTGTGTGACGGATAAGAGAACCTGCTCACGGTCAAATGACAATTCATTTATATGAACTTTTTTTTATCACATTCACATACTTTAAATGTATTACAAAGGGTTTAAGGTGTATTTAAATCTATTATATTCACAGATCACGTATAGTTTTGAAGAATTGTATAGATTTACAATTTAAAATACATAATTATGTAATATGTCATTTTTGTCCATTAAGTTTTGACGACATTCTTTACAGTACATAGTATCAAATACACGGAGCTGAAATTGCAGTATATCAGTAGCAATTAATAAGATTCACTAATATTTCAATATGATAATATAACTTGCGGATACAATAAAACGCATGATGAAATTGAAAACTTGAATCCATGTTGAGAGTAAATCATTCAGCTTATAGCGAACTGCCAACTTCCCAATTTGTTTTTGTTTTGCCTATTAAAATATGGGAACAAATTATTCACGTGGCATCGGCAATAAAGCTGATAAGAGCCGGTTGCTCAAAGCCTGGTTGATAATAATTTTCGGTTAACGTCGTTATCGACGTCTTCGACTCCATGTATGTAACACGGTGTCGGTAACGTCGATAACGCTGTTTAACCGGAGATTAGTGTCAAGCAGGCTTTGAGCAAGGGCCGTTTTCGCCATCTCTGGTTAAAACTAATTTCAAGTTAAACATCGTTGCCGACGTTATCGACACAATGTAATATGCATGGAGTCAGTAACGTCGGTAACAATGTTTCACTAGGGATTAGTGTAAACCAGAGGTGGTGAAAACGGCGCTAAGGGCCGGTTGTTCAATGTCTGGTTATCACTACTTCCCGGTTAAACACGTTTTTGACATCATGCATATAACATGTGATCGATAAAGCAGTCGTTGTATTTAACCGGAGCTTATACCTCCGATTTGTACTAATCAGACATTGAACAACCGGTGCTAAAGGTCCTTTCCACCATCTCTGGTTAACACTTATTCCCCGTTAAACATCATTATCGAGTCAGTGTTATACGCATGGAGTCGGTGACGGCGACAACTATGTTTAACAGGTCTTCTGCACGTTCTGCAAAAATNTTTCCACCATCTCTGGTTAACACTTATTCCCCGTTAAACATCATTATCGACTCAGTGTTATACGCATGGAGTCGGTGACGTCGACAACTATGTTTAACAGGTCTTCTGCACGTTCTGCAAAAACAACAAANTCGCGTGTAATCGGTTATCGAACGCACAGCACTACATACGTAGAAGTCTGTTGGTTTTTGATTTCTACGTAAAAATGGTATAGCAGTGCATGCAATGCCAAGTATGCATAACAGAGCCTTAACAGTTCTTGTCACCGCGATTCTAGGTACGTTGGTAATGCAGTTAAAATATTCAGCAATTCAGCTATGAAGAATTGTGGAAATTCTGGCATTGCATATTACACGGGGCAATATTTTGTTACCAGCTTATGAGATGGTAACAAAATTTACTGGTTATAATAGTACACAGAATGCGAAAAGGGTTTAAAAATTGACAAGAACTTTGTTTGCCCGTTACAAAATTTTTATTACCAGCGCAGAATAGACCTGTAACTGGGGGTTACAGGGAAATTGACAGGCACTTAATTTACCGGTTACAAAATGTATGTTACCAGCGCAGAATAGGCCTGCGGGGTCTTATTATGAATAGCAACGCAACCTCAGTTGAGTTACCGAAGGACAACGCCACTGAAATGAACATGTGTATTATGAACAAGGTTCGAATCGCTGACTACAAAATAGCATAAGCAACACTTTTTTGCTTTTTAAAGCAAGCAGCTCTTGGTAATTTTCAATACATTTGCTATTGTAGCTGCGACTTAAGAAAAATAAATCAGCGGAAGCAGACAGCAAAAGCGAAATGAGACATGCAATCATTTGCCTTTGCTTACAGCGCAGTTTGTTTTTGTTTAGACAGTGAGCCGAAGGAACCAGTTTAGAAAAGTTGCTGTTGCTGCAAGCAGTAGCTGTGTTTTCTTGGGCAATGATCGGGATCCGGAAAAAAAATTTGCACGGAAATGCAACAACAACGATATGATCCTGGTAGAGATCTGTAGTGCGATTCCCATTTTTTCTAACGACCGATATTCGTTATTTATAATGAACGACGTTTGTGGCTTGCAGTAGCGAATAGGCTATTCTCAAAAACACACTTAACGACAGAATTCGTTTGACATGTCGATAAAGAAGTGTACGACGGTTGTCGCTAATTACAAAGACAAATATGGCAATATTGACACTCAATATTTACAGGTCTATTCTGCACGTTACCGAAGATTTTGTAACCGGAAAATTTTATTACCAAAAAATGTTACCAGTTCTTGTCACCGCGATTCTAGGAACGTTCCCTACAAGAATTGTGTGATGGAAACTAACACATTCTCATTTACCTTACTAACACATTTACAAACTTTGCGTTGGTTAAAAAGAGACAACTAAATAATGCCATAAGTCGGAGGAAGACGGAACACAAATGTTTACATCAGATTTTTCACACTGCCCTTTAGAATTTGATAGAAACTTGAAGGCAGCCAGTGACAGAAATCTCTATCAGTCTTGCCACTCAAATGATTTGTCAAATGATAGTCACTGTTCTTGTAGGGTTGGTAATGCAGTTAAAATATTCAGCCATTCAGCTATGAAGAATTGTGCAAATTCTGGCATTGCATATTTCACGGGGCAATACTTTGTTACCAGCTTATGAGATGGTAACCAGCTTATGAGATGGTAACAAAATTTACCGGTTACAAGAATACACAGAATGCGAAAAGGGTTTAAAAATTGACAGGAACTTTATTTGCCGGTTACAAACTTTTTATTACCAGCGCAGAATAGACCTGTTAAAAGAAACTTTTTATTGTTGCGCGTATTATTGTGTCGCGATTGTTGTTTGTGAATACAATACGAAAAAAAACCAGCTAGAGCTACTACGGAGCTGTACCATAGGATGTTGGACTGCTTATTTGGCAATTAGGGCCTCGTGCAAGGCGAATTTATTAATAAGGGGTTATAAGCTGTTTATAAGTAAAAAATTACACTATCAAATTATAAGCACAATTATAGTATGAATTACAACAAACACATCATTTTGACGTTATGCTTTCCACGTCTAAAAATTCAGCTTTGGCTCTGGGGCCCTTATGAGTTGCATTAGATTTTTGATTTTCGCTGGCTATCGAAGATCGAAAGTGAAATTCGTATTATGATCTATGCAAGCGTGTCGAGTTGAGTATCGAATTTTCCGTCGATCAGAATTTTGCTTTCGTTGGTGTAGCGAAGTGTTAGAAAATTGTGAAAAATCTATGATTTTGCATTTGTTTTCTTACTTTTTGGCGGCTAGACACTAATTTTAAACAATTTTCATTAAATTCATGAAGTTCTAAAGTCGCGAATACTAAACACACACTCGGACTGTTACATTACATTTTGACTCACATTGATTTTCAAATACCACTGAAACTCGCTATAATACAAATTTCGGATAGTTTTTCTTTTTGAGTCTGGCTTTGTGGCTATATGGAAAAATCAGCTTCTGAAATAGGAGCATTTCTGACATACTACGTATTATAATTTCCTCCATAAAAAGGCATAGGATTGCGAAGAATCCTTTGAGGAGCATTCAAGTTGACCTGCTCAAGGAGGGTAGGGCGATCGATCACTCCATTTATTAAATTAAAAGTTAGAGAGAGCAAAGATCTTCTGGCTTCCAGAGATTTAAGGTCTATTAAGAGCAAATGGGAATTATACGTTGGAATAGGCTCGGTGAATTTTAGATCTTTTAGAGCAAATTCAAGAAAAACCCTTTCAATCCTATTAATTAAACTTGCATGGTATGGCCTCCAGATAAAATAAGCATATTCTAATTTAGAACGAACAAAAGATGTGAATAACAATTAAAGTGTATATGGGTCAGAGAACATTGATCTCTGACGCCTGACAAAACCAAGAACAGCGTAAGATTTAGAAATGATGTGGCTGATATGAGTATTAAAAGAGAAATTAGAGCTGAAAATAACCCCAAAGTCTTTGATTTCTTGAACTTTTTGAAGTTGATTTTGAGAGATAGCATAAGACGTCAAACAAATACTGCGACTTTTGGAAAAAGTAACTTGAAAGCATTTTTNACCACAGTCGAAAATCGAATGCAATAATAGGGGCCTATAATTAGGTTTTTAAGTAGCGTTTAGTGTGTTTTATGCAATAAGTAGCATGAATTTTGTAGATTTGCGATTTGACATGTAATCCAAAGAATCTAACAACATGATAATTATGAATACAGATCTGAAATTTTCTGATGTTGTGCAGCTGTGGGTAGTTTCAGAAGTAATTTTCAACGTAGAACTCGAGCTCAAACTTAGAACTGCGCTAAGATGTTGAGGTTTTTCGAGGTTAATAGCAATTTTTGTTTGCTCTAAGCCATTTAGTACTATTCTTACCCTTCAAAATGAGCCAATTGNATCGAAGATCGAAAGTGAAATTCGTATTATGATCTATGCAAGCGTGTCGAGTTGAGTATCGAATTTTCCGTCGATCAGAATTTTGCTTTCGTTGGTGTAGCGAAGTGTTAGAAAATTGTGAAAAATCTATGATTTTGCATTTGTTTTCTTACTTTTTGGCGGCTAGACACTAATTTTAAACAATTTTCATTAAATTCATGAAGTTCTAAAGTCGCGAATACTAAACACACACTCGGACTGTTACATTACATTTTGACTCACATTGATTTTCAAATACCACTGAAACTCGCTATAATACAAATTTCGGATAGTTTTTCTTTTTGAGTCTGGCTTTGTGGCTATATGGAAAAATCAGCTTCTGAAATAGGAGCATTTCTGACATACTACGTATTATAATTTCCTCCATAAAAAGGCATAGGATTGCGAAGAATCCTTTGAGGAGCATTCAAGTTGACCTGCTCAAGGAGGGTAGGGCGATCGATCACTCCATTTATTAAATTAAAAGTTAGAGAGAGCAAAGATCTTCTGGCTTCCAGAGATTTAAGGTCTATTAAGAGCAAATGGGAATTATACGTTGGAATAGGCTCGGTGAATTTTAGATCTTTTAGAGCAAATTCAAGAAAAACCCTTTCAATCCTATTAATTAAACTTGCATGGTATGGCCTCCAGATAAAATAAGCATATTCTAATTTAGAACGAACAAAAGATGTGAATAACAATTAAAGTGTATATGGGTCAGAGAACATTGATCTCTGACGCCTGACAAAACCAAGAACAGCGTAAGATTTAGAAATGATGTGGCTGATATGAGTATTAAAAGAGAAATTAGAGCTGAAAATAACCCCAAAGTCTTTGATTTCTTGAACTTTTTGAAGTTGATTTTGAGAGATAGCATAAGACGTCAAACAAATACTGCGACTTTTGGAAAAAGTAACTTGAAAGCATTTTTTAATATTTAGAGAAAGGCGAGAGCTGAGACACCAACTGTGTAAATTATTGATCTCGGACTGAAGTCTAAGCGCATCAAACGAATTTTTAATCACTGCAAAAATTTTCAAATCGTCAGCATACAGTAAAAATTTCGCAAATGAAAAACAAGAACTCACATCATTTATAAATAATACAAATAGTAAATTGTAACTCCTTNGCTCAAACTTAGAACTGCGCTAAGATGTTGAGGTTTTTCGAGGTTAATAGCAATTTTTGTTTGCTCTAAGCCATTTAGTACTATTCTTACCCTTCAAAATGAGCCAATTGAGTGGTGCTTAAAGATTTTTCCTTGAGAAGCTATGACCATTAAAAATGACGTAATGAGTTAGAAAGCATATACTTGGTTTGGCGGTGTTTTTATGTATTTATTTATTTATTATTTTATGGCCATAACTCTTGAAGGAAATATATATATAGATATGTATAGCACCATTCGAGAGTGGATTTTGAAGGAAAACANAAGCTGCTTTATATTATCGAAAAAGTCTGCTCTCCTAATATAATATTTTCAAACGTTGGTACGCAGTTCCCTAGCTTAAGAATGGAACTCAAGANTAATCCAAAGAATCTAACAACATGATAATTATGAATACAGATCTGAAATTTTCTGATGTTGTGCAGCTGTGGGTAGTTTCAGAAGTAATTTTCAACGTAGAACTCGAGCTCAAACTTAGAACTGCGCTAAGATGTTGAGGTTTTTCGAGGTTAATAGCAATTTTTGTTTGCTCTAAGCCATTTAGTACTATTCTTACCCTTCAAAATGAGCCAATTGAGTGGTGCTTAAAGATTTTTCCTTGAGAAGCTATGACCATTAAAAATGACGTAATGAGTTAGAAAGCATATACTTGGTTTGGCGGTGTTTTTATGTATTTATTTATTTATTATTTTATGGCCATAACTCTTGAAGGAAATATATATATAGATATGTATAGCACCATTCGAGAGTGGATTTTGAAGGAAAACATTAGTACTAGAAAAATAGACGAAATAGTTCCAGTAGATTTTTTTTTTTTTAAATATAATCGGAAAATTTTCTTCTTATTTTAGCTTCTTATTTAACTCCTTTGGGCGTGTTCCTTTTTTAAATAACCTAATCCTCGCGTTATTTTATTTTTGTACGTAATACCTATTTTCTGAGCCTATGTAAGTAAAAAATAATAAACATTTTATGGCCCTATTGTGTATGGCGACTGATAGTCGACGGGCAACCATATACTAAAATTCGCATTACGTATGGCTACTGGCTACTGACTGTCGGCTACTGAGTCTAGTAGCGGAATTTTCTGTTTCCCGTTAACGACGATTTTGTTATTTGTTCACATAAATTGCTCAACACATTGGAGCAAAGTTGCCAATTACTTGGAAAAGTTCATGTTAAAAAAGTAAATTCGGATGTTTTCTGCGCTTTTCTGTATACTGAGACTAATAGCTATACATAATACAAATTACGATACTGGTAGCCATGGCTACTAGACCAGCAACTATACTCCAGTCGCCATACATAATAGGGCCATTAATTAAAGGACAATAACACGTCGAAAAGCTTTAAATAATGCATGCAAAACGAGCCCTCTCTCTAACTAATAAAAAAAATTTTACCTGAAAATTCAATTAGTAAAAAAGACACATGGACAAAAAAGAATACGAGGAACTATCTTATTTCATTGTGAAAGAAGACCGAAAATACTCGAAGAAAACTAGACTCTCCTATTTTTTAACCTGGTGAATTCTGCGTCAAAAAACTGTTTCATATTTTGAACTGTTACATTACATTAAAAAATAATACATACTTTATTTTCATATAGAAGACTAATAACTGTTTTTTTTTGTCAAATTCTTTTATATTTACTCAAAAATAATACAAGGCAAGCGAAGAGAAGCAAGTTTAGTGCAACAAAATGGCGGTCCTTAAATATAAACTACCACTTAGTTTCAAGTCGTGATTTTTTAATTTTCGTGAATTTAAAGGTGTCTCGGGGTAAAGTGAATTTTCATGATTGAGAGAATATTTATGTTGTCCGATACCTTAGAATATGTATGACCCAGACATAATCCAAAATTTCCGAAATCTTTGAAAAAAAATCACCTTGGTTTCGTTTCGGCGATTTGGGCCATATGTACATATGTATAAGCACACTATTTAGTTTGCTCGATTTGTAAATAAAGCTTCTCAGCGGTGTAAAATATATTATTGTGAACAACCTAAACGAGCAAAATTCACAATAGCGCTATTCTTCATCGAATGAGCGCCATAATACCAAATGAAAATTAGTTCGATCAGCACTTTCGACCACAGTCGAAGATCGAATGCTACTTCTGAGATACTTCGCCGACCTAAACGGGGTTAGATCGCCGAAACAATCACAATCACCGGACATTGACGTGACGGAGCGTCATCTGCCTCGGGAGACAAGAACCACAATAGCCCAACTTCGCTCTAGCTACTGCAGCAGCTTAAACTCATAGCTGAGCAGACTAAATGCGGATGTGCCAAATGAGTTTCCGGCATGCGGAGAGACCCCTCTCGACTCGAAACATCTCTTCGCATGCCTGGAAAACCCCACAACCCTAACGGCTTTGTCCCTGTGGACCAACCCTGTAGAGGCTGCACGCTTCTTAGGGCTGCCGTTAGTGGAACTTGACGACAACGACTGAGATATCAACCGATCTGGGCGGGATTGTAGCCGCTACAACAACAACAACAACATCGAATGCTACTCATAAGAGGGGCCTAGTTTTCGACGTAACGGTACTTAAAAATTTGCTTAAATTTAAACTTTTTTTTTTATAAATAACTCCCGACTAAGTCCGTTAAAGTCATTTTACTAAACTTTTACACGTGACTATTTTTTAATATAACCTTCACTAACTATAAAAAACAGGCATGTTAAATATTTTATTAAAACAACAGTAAGGGCCGGTTGCTCAATGTCTGGTTAACACTAATCTCCATTTAACATTAACAGTAGATAATTTCAGGAGTTAAAAGCTCTTCCGAAAGGCCTTCCTGAGAGTCAAGAGGCCTTCCACTCTACATTCCTTTCTCCTTTCTTTTTTGTATGGAGTGGCACAAATTGAAGGGCTTCTTCTTTCGCTACCCATGGAAGGCCTTCCAAAACGGCTTTTATAGGACGTACTTCAGAAGGCCTTTTAGAGGCCGAAATTGCGTATATGGAAACTGTGTCTAACATTATTTCGGTTTCCNACTTCTGAGATACTTCGCCGACCTAAACGGGGTTAGATCGCCGAAACAATCACAATCACCGGACATTGACGTGACGGAGCGTCATCTGCCTCGGGAGACAAGAACCACAATAGCCCAACTTCGCTCTAGCTACTGCAGCAGCTTAAACTCATAGCTGAGCAGACTAAATGCGGATGTGCCAAATGAGTTTCCGGCATGCGGAGAGACCCCTCTCGACTCGAAACATCTCTTCGCATGCCTGGAAAACCCCACAACCCTAACGGCTTTGTCCCTGTGGACCAACCCTGTAGAGGCTGCACGCTTCTTAGGGCTGCCGTTAGTGGAACTTGACGACAACGACTGAGATATCAACCGATCTGGGCGGGATTGTAGCCGCTACAACAACAACAACAA
>NW_016158893.1:0-1492 GCF_001687245.7 Rhagoletis zephyria | reverse complement strand
CATAAGCGGAAGAAGTGGGAAGAGCATCTGAGGACCTGCAACTTCACCTCTGGTGTGAGTAAGCTTTGGTCAACCGTGAGGTCACTGTCCAATCCGACGAAGCATGACGACAGGGTCGAAATTTCTTTCGGCGACCATGCTTCGTCGGACCAGGAGCGATGCGCGAGCTATTTTATCCGGCAGTTCATACTGCATCCTCCGGTGGCAAAGCCAAGCGTCGAGTGACCAGAAGGCTGCACAAACTGCCAACAATTTGTGCCCCCCTTGCTTTCACTTGCGGTGAAGTTCAGGTGGCCATCGGGAAGGCGAAAGCCTCCAAAGCCATGGGTCCCGACGGAATATGCATGCTGATGAAAGATTTGGGTCCTGCGGGAGTAGCGTGCCTAACGGGGGTCCTCAATTTGTCAATGGCCACTCTCATCATCCCAGACATCTGGAAGGCGGGGAGAGTGGTCCCACTGCCCAAACCGGGGAAACCAGCCAACAAAGGAGATTCGTATCGACCGATAACATTCCTTTCCCCGGTAGCGAAGACCCTAGAGGCCTTGCTGCTCCCGTATTTCACGAACCACTTGACCCCAGCGAAGCATCAGCATGGTTTCCGTAAAGTGCACAGTACAACAACAGCACTTAACGCCATAAACACTCAGATAACTCGTGGCCTTAATCGTAGCCGTCCCTGCGAGAGAACCATTCTAGTAGCGTTGGACCTGTCAAAGGCGTTTGACACTGTCAGCCATTCCACGCTACTAGAAGATATAGAGGCTTCCTCTCTCCCACAGAGGCTCAAACGGTGGTCGGCAAATTATCTGAGTGGTCGACACTCGTCGGTAATCTTTAGAGACAAATCGAGCATACTCCGGACATTGAGAGACGGAGCTTCATCTGCCTCGCGAGACAAGAACCAACTTCGCACTGGCTACTGCAGCAGGTTAAACTCATACCTGAGTAGACTAAACGCGGATGTGCCAAATGAGTGTCCGGCATGCGGAGAGACCCCTCACAACTCGAAACATCTCTTCGCATGCCCAGAAAACCCGACAACCCTAACGCCTTTGTCCCTGTGGACCGACCCTATTGAGGCTGCACGCTTCTTAGGGCTGCCGTTAGTGGAACTTGACGACAACGACTGAGATATTAACCGGTCTGGGCGGGGTTGTTGTAGCCGCTACAACAACAACAAGAACAGGCTAACCTTATATTCGCGGCTTGCGTTTTGGAACGCATGCCGTCTAATTTGTTTTTTTGCGTCACCCTAAATTGGCTTGCGTCAGGGATTATAACCCTTTCTAAGTAGAATTCCCCTTTCTGTGTCGCCGGAAAAGAGGGGCGGAAGTATTTTTGCGCAGAACTTCTTTTTGCGTAGGAGGCCTTCGGCCGCGGTTAAGGATTTTAACCCTTACTAAGTTGAATTCTCCTTTCTGTGTTGCCGGAAAAGGGCGAAAGTATTTTTGTGCAGAACTTCTTTCTGCGTAGGAGGCCTTCGGCCGCG
>NW_016158892.1:83350-105592 GCF_001687245.7 Rhagoletis zephyria | reverse complement strand
AATTTTTTTTAATCATCAGATATTGATATTTTATTTCGTTTCTGATTTTGCTTCATGTAAAAGTATGAATCTTTGATATTAACTCAATTTATATCAATTATTTTATGTCTAAAATGTAAAAAAAAAATACAATCGATATAAACATTTTGTATTTGGTAACAAAAAAAAATATATTACTGTGCTCGCGCAATTTAATTTTAATTTATTTGTTTTCATTTAACCATGATGCAATAAAATTACGGAATGTCAGCAACATAATCTTAATATTTCGGTACGAGTTTTAGGCTATTTTAGCACGCTTTCAGTACGCTTTTCTACTTTCACATCACCATTGTATTACCGCCATTCGACAAAATTTATTTAAAATTTTTACAAATGTTCTAATAAACGAATACTATGCAACAACAGCTCAATGCATTTTTGACATTTCGAATAGGATTTATTTTCTATTATAACTTCAAAACTTTGATAGGATTACAAAAGATCTTTAAAATTTAGAATAGGAAATCCAAATCGATGAGAAATCAATTTCGAACGAAACCAGAACAGCCCTGAAATGAAACTACCAATTTATCAAAACGGCAACACTGATAGCAGCTCTACTTGTGGTATGTATAATAAGCTCATATTAAAACAGGCAGTGTATTATGTACACACACACTAGCTTTGTTTCTTTACTTTCCTAGCAGATCATTATCAGGAAGAAGAATGGGAAGAATTACAGAATTACGCTCACAGCGAGTGAAATATAGAAAAAGTCAAGAAACGCAAACTAGCAGAAACTAGCTAGTAAACACCTGACCGATGCTATTGACAACTGAACATATGTATTTGCTGCGAATTTTTAATCGCATTTTATGTTTAAAAATTGTTCACAAATACTCAGGTTTTGCCACACTTTATCAAATTAAATAAATCGCCCATTTTTATCAAAAAATACAACACAATATGTAAAAGAAGCAAATCAAAGTAGCTGAGCCTAATCTGTCTAAAGTTGGAGCAACAGCTGAATTTTTCACCGCATAACGTGAAAATTATGTGTTTCTTGTAATTTTCTTTTGTAATTTGTTACTTATATTCGGCTAACACTACCTTGTGTAAATGCGGCTATCTGTAAAGGAACAAAGCTACTGTGTGGTGTATTCAATATTCATTTTTTGGTGAATTCTTTGGTCCACTGTTAATTGCTCTCAGAATTTGTGATGTGCTGAGTCGCTACTTTTAAGTATTGATCGATACTCGGTACCGATTTTCGGTTGCGATAAGTAAAAGAAGGCGAGAGTGTGTTTTGCGACATCAGTATCAGGGCGAATTTAATAAGGTTGTGTTACCGGCGTATCTGAATTTTTCGCCGTGGAGGACTTACATCAAAAATACGTGTTTGTTGTAGTTCTTACTAATGACAGTATGAATATCTGCGTATAATTTGTAAGTGTAATTTTTTACTTATACACGGCTAACACCACCTTATTAAATTCGCCTTGATCATTATTGTGCAGATTTAATTGCCTGCCTTGTTCGACGCACACATTATACTTCCTTCACTTAACTACATACATACAAACACATTGCTCACATCTTGAGAAAGGACCATCTTATTTGTGCATTTTGGGTTTCTAGGCGATGTCTTATAAAATATCAATAATTGTTACCCCCAAAAGTAGCCTATGTCGAGATAAGTCCTTTTCCCTTTAGAGCCACATTTCATTGGATTCCCAAACAATACTTTAACGTTTAACTAGCCAATGATGTAGTTCAAGATGCCCCTATAATAGAATCTTAATTAAAATATAAAACAATTTCAAAGGAAACTGATTTTTTTTTTTAAATTCAAAGTCAAACCATCTAAAGTGACTTAAGCTACTTGAATTGAACGGCACAGATATAATGACGAAAGTTTAGTGTGTCGAATCGGTATCGGGCACCGAAAAAGAAGTATTGGGTACCGAAATTTTTTTCAAGTATTGGGTACCGAGAATTCAGCACATCACTGCTCAGAATGTCGCCTGAATAATTTTAATGACATTTGTTAACGTGGAGCTGTTTGTGAACCAAATGAAAAAAGTGGCGCATTTTAGGAGCTGGTGTAGTTTTCGTACTAATCTCAATGAATAAATAGTACCAAAATGTTAAAGGTAGAATTTTGATTTGAAAGAAATACTGGTGGAATAACAAATACACCAAAACGTTCTTTTTTTATTCAATCTAATCAGATTTGTACCAAAATCCATAAATTTACACCAATTTAAACACCAGTGTGCTACTTGAGGAAATAATGGCGGTCAAATGAAAATACGCAAAGATTTTTTGTATGAAATATGAGCAGAAAAGCGTGTTATACAGGTTAACGTGGCGTATGAGCAACTTTCTTTCCTGCTCATTTTTCATAAAAAAAATCTGCGTATTTTCATTTGACCACTATTATTTCTTTATTTATATCTACATCTATTTTCTTCAGTAGTAACTTGATTTTTTTTTTGTAACAAAACAGGCTTTAGCACAGATGCGAAAATTTGGCACAGAACCTGTTACTTTTTAAATTTTTGTTCTGTTAAAGTTTGATATTTTTTTAAATTTGTTCATTAAAAAAAACTGGAATGATTACTTAATTTATCAGAAACTGTAAGTCCTATCGGAAAGTGATATATGTGTGGAGAATTTTATTAGCTTTCATTTGCCGTATTTAATATTAAGATTGCTAAATTGGTTCGTAAGATATACGTGATTAAGTGGAACCAATTTTTGTTTTAAGCTGAATAACTGTAAATTGAAAATATCTCGAAAACTTATCCATAGAATAAAAAATTAACTCGATTTTTGGAATCACCGTAAATTACGTGAATATCCCCATATTCATGCGACGTATACTGCGTGTTCTCAGTCATAGTATTAATATCACAATGTTCGAAGGGTCCAATTTCACAAAATCCACTTTCACTAATTCCGATAAGTAACATAAAATAATGTCAGGAACAGGTAATAATGTACCTTTGCACTATTTAGCATGTCACTGGTCGGTAACAAGAGCAACTTAAATTTAAATCTATTAAATATATTCTAGCGTGTCTCAGTCCTTTGCCCACAAAAGCGGCTATAACTGTTTTTTCTATTCGAAATAGTAATAGTGGCACCTTTCTGAAATCCTTATTAAATGAGCAATTTTTTTGTGTAATGTAAAGTTATAGCTCCGTACATTTTTTTCACCAGAGATAATCAAAGTTGGGGAAGAAAATATCAAAAAGTTAAAAATACCACAATAGTCATAATTTTATGATGGTTCCTTAATATATTTTAACTACATTGCATTTGAGTATGGAGAAGCAACTATCTGGAAGTATTTTACATAAAAAATTTACTAAGTATAGCCTGGTTTGTAGATGCAGTTAAAGAAAATACATGAAAAGGCACAATTTTTTTTAATTCAAAAAAATTGTAATATCTCAAAAATGGTGACACTTTTACCTGAAATTTTTTTGTTTATCAGGGAGCTCACTCCCCCACCTACCTTCCCCTAAAAATTGGCAGGTTACGTCTGGGACACCCTGTATAACAATAAATTTCATAAATGCTTGATTCTTTGATATTTCGAAATTTAAGGACGCTAATTTACACAAAATTGATACTAACAACAATCCCTTGAAAAGAAGTAACATTGTTATGGAATTTTGTAAAATGGGCGTGACACCGCCCACATATAACTATATAAGTTTATCGAAGATGTTTAAAATAGGGATAAAACCACTAACTGCTAAACTGCTTACCATGTAGCGGTAGTTTTCGGAAAGGCGAAAAAACTATATTTAATAATTGCGCCGGGTATCTAATGTTCGGCTCCACCCGAGATTAGACCTTTTTACTTGTTTTACTAAAATTTCAAGTATCGTCGAAAGTATTAGTCCTACATAATTTGGTGTATGGACCTTTTTTGTAGAGAATCGAGATAAGCTAAGAATATTTTTTTTAGCACTTGAACTTTCATGGACTTGGGCGAGTCTAAGATATAACACCAAAAATTGTCATATTTCACACAGATTATTTTTACCAATCAAAATTCTAAAAAAACGGATTTTCGGCCCACGATACATATATCTCCATACATATGTATTTAAAGCATTCAGTTACGATTTATGTGAAATAAAATTTGCTTTACTGGAATATTTTTTCATAAGAAAAAAGTATGTATTTTGCTTATCCACAATAATGTAAAAAATCTTTAGTGTTGTCATTAGTTTAACTTACTTTTACTTCAACTCATAGCTTTTGGGTAAGTATTGTCATGTAAAAGTGTGGGGAAAACCATAAGGAGCACAAAATAACTAGCTTGAATGCACAAAGGAAATCCAATTTATGTAAAATAAAACGCAGATACAAGGGCGAAATTTGTATGCCTTTTGTTTTGATGCGAGTGATATCGGGTGTGAAGAAATGAATGGTATGGCTGGTTTGGCGCATTAGTGGATATCATTCTCAAATATACTTAACATTTGCCACATTGCGGAGAGTTAAATGGAAATTTCGGCTGGCATTTTAAGTAATACTAAGAGAGACTACAACCATTATACATTTCACGGATAGCTTCAACCCTCGTTTATTCGTAAACGCTTTAATGATATACAGTGGTGGAAAAAAGGGGCACGACATTTTAAATTTTTTCCCTATTTTTCTTTAGTTTACTTAATATTTAGTATTTTTTTTATAAAAGTATAGCTGATTATCTAACAAAAAACGATATAAATTCATATTCCAAGCCTTGTGCAAAAATTATGCAAATTCAGCTAAATTACATCTAAATTTCAACTTTTTAATAAGAGAATGCAGGTTTATAGCCCATTAGGTAATTTTAGTAGAATGAAGTACAAGTTTGAATTTCCTAATAAATTGCGTTGATTTTTGATAATTTTTATTCTGAATGTATTACGCACTTTTTTCCATACAAAAATATTGTGGAACATACTGTGTATGGAAGGAAACGTGTTAAAAAAATTACCGAAAATCCACGTAACATTTGAAAAATGTCGTGTCCCTTTTTATTTTTCCACCACTGTATGTACATACATACCCACACAAAATAGTAAAATCGGCATGGTCTAAAAGCGAAGTTAGAGATGGGCTAATGACTTTTTTCTAACATTATTTAAATGTGTTCATTTTTGTATTGCCTTGATGTATGTATGTATGTATACAGTGCTGTGCTACCCAAAAGTATTTCTTTTAATAACACAAAGTTGTATTCCTATTAAGGTTGGAGGTGCGTACTACCACTCTGAAGGACCTGGGTTCGATCCTTGGTTCGAGCAACATGTAAGTTACAATGTTTTTTCTAACAGCGGTCGCCTTTCGGCAGGCAATGGGAAACCCTCGAGTGTATTTATGCCATGAGAAAACTACTCATAAAATCCACCTGGGGCATAAAACTGTAGGTGCCTCGATTTATGCATGTAACAACATTAAGACGCACAACCCAACAGCGACAGCGGGCTTTTTAAACAAATCATTTTAATTCATTTCGCTTTTTGCATCTTAATCTACATACATTAGAAAATAAAAATATCTCAACCCAAAACCTCATTATTTTCGTGTTTACAGACATAAATAAGTAAATATCACAGACTCTTATTTCCTTCAATTGTTAGGACGACCAACATAAATATTCTATAAATTTACATACTCTCGTTTCAACTCTTCCATAACCCTGTTATGACGGCGCATTTATTCTAATATTTCTGCTTGAGTTCAATCAATAGATTATTGTGAATGGTCTTGATCTGTTGCAAAATGTATCCTAATCTACCATTCGTAAGCACTTTTTTCATGTTTATTTCATTTGGTGTAAAATATCCACTTACATAGATTCTTGTCGGTTTTTTGTATGTTTTGGTTGGTTTTCGTTACTTTATGGCTTCATCTGATAAACAAAAACGTTCGCATGATATATATTTTCACAAAAAACTGTCAAAATTGCTTTTCACTCGAAATGAACGGTAATTAATGATAGGCCATCAAACGAATTCTTGCTGATACGAATATTCTATGTTACGAATGGATATTTTTATCATGACGCATTCTATAATGCGAATATGTACGTATGTAAGGGCAACATTTTGCGTTTGATACTAATGTAAATGTAAATATTTATTTAAAAACATATGCTTGTAAGAATATGTTGTTTTTCGTTTCCCATGAAAGCACACGATTATATAAAAAGCCAGACTTTTCGATTTTAGAATATTTCGTAAAAGTTTAGTCAAAAGGTACGAGTTTTTCTATTTTGGGAAGGTCCATAATATTGTATACATTTTGTTGAACGTCCAGTATATCTTTGCATAACATAGCGCTGTCTCCGAATGGTTTAAGGTTATAATACCGGGCGGTAGGACATATGTTCAATTCCTGAGCCAAGCCACATCCAATACAAGCTTTTTTCTTAATAGTCTAAGACCCGAAAAGGGCACGGACCCTCACCCATCTGTTTAATGGATGAAATCTATTTTGAATGAAATTTAACGCGTTAATAAATATTTCGCGAGAGGGTTGGCTGAAAAAATCCTGGCCAGGATGTTTTTAATTAAATATTGAAAAATAATAATTATTTTTTTACTTTTGTACTCATTGAACAAATTATATACCGATCGAAAGTATTAAGCCTATAGAATGTGAAAACGTTGGGTTGTCTATTTTTTTCCTGGCCTATCGGGTTGGCAGGTATGAACAGGTAGGTAATACTTAGTAATTTTCACTCATCTGTTTAACACATTCAAAAGGCTTTATGCTTTCACGAAATATTTCCTAACACGCTAATTTCATACAAAGTAGATTTCATCCATTAAACAGATGGGTAAAGGTTATGTCCTTGTCGGATCTCCTACTACAAGCGATCGCAGCTCGGCGGGCAATGGCAAGCCTTCCTATGATACTTGTTCCATAAAAAGACTTTTCGTAAAACACCATGGCCTCTGGGAGGCGTATAAAAACCTCAAGACTCAGACTATGTTTTGGAGAAGAAGCTTGTGTCTCTTGGGCATGCGTTGATGGAAACTCGTTAAAAAATATTTTACCGTAAAGGCTTTATATCAGAGATGCCCAGCAATAGAAAAAAGAGCTGGTCAGCTCTTTACAATAAAAATAAACAAAAATCTAGCTCGCGAAATAGGGGGTTATGGAATTGCATTTCTTGTAGGCAGTAGGCTCTAATTTCTTGAAGTTCTTGGAAGAATAAAGACAGCACATCGCCAGCTCACAAGCAAATTTCTCCGTTTAGCTGGATGGTTTTCGATGTTGAAAAAATAATACCTATCGATACTATCATTAGTACTATAGAATTCTAATAATAAAGATGTACAATCTGAATCTTGTTATCCAATTCATTTTATTAGTAACAGAGGTTAGTATAGATAGATTTTTGTACATATTATACACTTCGGGATCATACCAGTTATTGTTTAAATTTTAATAGCCAGGTTAAAAATTATGCATACATATATAAATTAGACAACCGCTATGGTTACTTAGCCATAAACACCCCGCGACAAAATATTACGGTCACCCGGTTTGGTTTGATTTATTTATTTTTCGATTAATATAAATTATTTTTTTTATAAAGGTATAGCTAGGTATATTGTTTAAGAAATACCATATGTATCCAAATTTCAAACTTTATAAAAAAACTTAAATATCAACACAGTTTTATCGTAATTTCTAAGTTTTTTCTGAATTTGTAGAAAGATTTTGAGCATGCAGTTTTATAGCCCATTCAACTCTAGTAATAAAGTGAAAGTTTGAAGGGTCTACAAAGTACCGTTGATTTGTGCCATTTTTTTTTGACGGTGCTATGCATTTTCTTCCATATCACTTCCAATTAAATAGACATTACATTACAAGACTGTTGATGGAGACTAAAAACCATCGATATTTAAAAAATGAGAACTATCGATAGTGTCATCGACTGTTTTCCAGCTGTAACTCATTAAATATTTTAAATTTAATTATGTTATTGCACATCTAGAGGACATGCCATTTAATTCGATATCTCATTTGAAAACAGAATGAGTGATGCAGATCTGATGGCATTAACAAGAAATGAAAAAATCATTTGATGCATTTGCAAAAAAACTAATTGTTTCGCAAAGTGCAAAAAAAAGTAGTACATTTTTTTATTTTTTTAATAGAGAAAAGAATATGGAATTATGGAATAAAAAAAAAAAATTTATTTTCAACCAAATAAATTTGCATTTAAAATATAGCGAGTCAAAACTACAGAATTCAAATCTTTTAAACAAAATAATTTTTTGCTATTATTTTAAGCAGTTGTAAATGGAAAAATTAAAATTTTAACTTAATATCTGATAAGTTGTATTTTTGAAAATTATTTCCGTGTGAAGCCAAAACTGACTCAAGAATGCTAGAATGGCCCCCTGAAATTGTGCATATGGAAACTGTGTATACGAAATAATGCATATGAAAAAAACCGAAATAGCGCATAGTATGTGCACAGTTTCGGTTGATAACCGAAATAATGCATATGAAAAAAACGAAATAATGCTTGTGCACACTTTCATTTGAATACCGAAATAATGTATACGAGAAAAATGAAGTAATGCATACATGCATAGTTTCGACTCAAAACCGAAGTAATGCATATGAGAAAAACGAAGTAATGCATACATGCAAACTTTCGGTTGAAAACCTAAATAATGCATATGACAAACACCGGAATAGTGCATACATGCACAGTTTCGGTTGCAACCCGAACTTACGCATATTAAAAAAA
This sequence comes from Rhagoletis zephyria, assembly GCF_001687245.7. Classification (NCBI taxonomy): domain Eukaryota; kingdom Metazoa; phylum Arthropoda; class Insecta; order Diptera; family Tephritidae; genus Rhagoletis; species Rhagoletis zephyria. Next base: position 96,825 of record NW_016158892.1, on the reverse strand, counting down.
CAAAATTAAAATGTATGCCCCATTTATTAATGGTTTGTAAGTTGTAAAGCGAAATAAGAAAATGAACTTCTTTCCTAAGTAGAATTCTCCTTTCTGAGTTGCCGGAAAAGAGCGGCGGAAATATTTTTACGCAGAACTTATTTTTGCGTAGGCGGCCTTCAGCCGCGCTTAGGGATTATAACACTTCCTAGTAGGATTCTCCTTTCTGTGTTGCCGGAAAAGAGCGGCGGAAGTATTTTTGAGCAGAACTTCTTTCTGCGTAGGCGGCCTTCGGCCCCGCATAGGGATTATAACTCTTACTAGGTAGAATTCTCCTTACTAGGTAGAATTCTCCTTTCTGTGTTGCCGGAAAATCGCGGCAGAAGTATTTTTGCGCCGAACTTCTTGCTGCGTAGGCCGCTTTCGGCCGCGCTTAGGGATTGTAAACCGTACTAAGTAGAATTCTCTGTGTTGCCGGAAAAGAGAGGCGGAAGTATTTTTGCGCAGAGCTTCTTTCTGCGTAGGCGACCTTCGGCTTAAGGATTATAACCCTTACTAAGCAGAAATAATGCATATGAGAAAAAAACTAAACTATGCATACGCACACTTTCGTTTGGAAACCGAAATAATGCATATGACAAAAATCGAAATAGTGTATACATATGTACATATATGCACAGTCCCGACTCAAACCCGAAATAATGCATATGAAAAAAAAACGAAGTAATGCATTCGTGCACGTGTACGAGAAAATACCGAAATTATGCATATGCGTACTTTCGTTTTAAAAGCGAAATAATGCATACCAAAAAAAAACGAAGTAATGCATACATGCACAGTTTCGGTAAAAACCGAAATAATGTCTAACAGGTCTATTCTGCACGTTACCGAAGATATTGTAACCGGAAAATTTTATTACCAAAAAATGTTACCACTTGTCACCGCGATTCTAGGAACGTTGGTAATGCAGTTAAAATATTCAGTAATTCAGCTATGAAGAATTGTGCAAATTGTGGCATTGCATATTTCACGGGGCAATACTTTGTTACCAGCTTATGAGATGGTAACAAAATTTACTGGTTACAAGAGAACACAGAATACGAAAAGGGTTTAAAAATTGACAGACACTTTAATTACCGGTTACAAACTTTTTATTACCAGCGCAGAATAGACCTGTAAATGTACAGTTTCCATATGCGCAATTTCGGTGCCCCTGATAGAATACAAGATTGCGCCAATCGAGCCGAGAGCAAACGGGCGTGACGTCATCAAATACAAGAATGAGATTGCAAAGACGAGCTCAACAATAAGAAGAGGAAGAATCGAACAAAATGCAGTGTTGCATACAACCCAAGAAAAATGGCTTTGTTCTCGAAAAAAACACCAAATTTTTATTGGTATATTTAAGGACTTTATATGGGCAATTCTCTGAAACTTTGAATTTTTTTGTGAAACAATTTTTTTAGTATAGTAGTAGTATACGACAAAAAGTGCCTTTGGGTACTATATACATATATATATATATTTTTTTAATTTTTCTTGCTTCTTTTTCGCTTTTAAAGAACAAATAGAAAAAGTGGTGCACGAGGATCATATTTCGGTAGTATATTGTACAATGGAGCACACACGTGTTTGGCTAAATTTTCCAATTGCAGACGATGGGCTAATAAAAAAATATGCATTTTCACTTTCGTGCACGCATCGTAACCTTTTAAAGAAGTTGTTTTTTTAACTATCTTCTAATGAGAGCAGATAAGCCGGCCACATCTAGAGTGATTCCTTTTATGCTCCAGGACGCTATAAAAGTTGTCCGATAACAGTTTAAGGTATGCACCAGCTACAGTATATTATAAAAGCCGCGAGTGTCAGAATTAAAAAAAGGAGGCACGCCACTTTGACTCTTCATAACTTCTTTTCTATTGCAAGCACATATATGTACGGTGGTTCTTTTTTACATATCTACACATTACATTTGCATAATCTACACAACATATGTAACCTGATTTTTGTTAATAAACCAGCGAAAATTATGTGTCCGAATAAAAATTGGCGAGTCACGTGAAAGTTCGAACTAATTGAGAATTGCCCATATGCATAAAAAATTGTATTGTAAGGAGCCGATTCGAATTAATAAAAATTAATGTTTTTTGCTCTACGGTCGATTTCTTCTGGCATGATTGAAGGTGATGCCACATATTCACTTACGATTGCTATAAATTTTGTTTCCATTTTTCTATGTTTTACAAATTTGGTGGCTTCAAACTAAAAACAAAAGCACCAAACTCAAAAATGTTCGCGTTTTGATTACGCACTAATTTTAGTTCGAAAAGCACAAATTTGGCAACAGTGACTGTAAACAAAAGTATTGTGTGACGTCAGCGAATGGGTGGATGCTGTCAAATCGACGTAGAGACCGCTAATCCTGGTCCGCGAATGGCGCCACCTTTATTTTCTGCATCGTGGCTCTGACTAATATTGTTTAGTTGGGAGAGAGCGAGAGACCAAGTTTAGAGTTAGGATTGAGTAAGAGGAGTAGAGTATTAATTTGCTACGAGTATTAATGTATCGAGCTCAATGAGCCGGTGAAGCGGTAGCGCAAGACGTAACCCTTTTACTTTATAGATATTATTCATTTTATTGATAATGGATAAATTACCTTTACGACAATACCAAATGCGTTCGTATCTGGCCAACAAAATTGTGGATTTTTGCCCGCTCAGAAACCACTGTGCTATGTGACATTCCACAGAAACTAGGTGTCATAGAAAAACGCAAAATGTAAGATGCAATGTATGTGTTAAAGAACGTCCAAAATCAGGGGTCAAATCTTGGCGGACGTGAGCGAGTCGGCAATCGTACGAACACAAATTACGCGAGCCATCAGTCTACTGAACAAATGGGGATTACGACAACGAAAGCAAACGTATTAAAATTTGCTGGAAGTCGAAGAAGGTTCGAAGGTCACAATAATGTTCGAATTACATTTTTTCGTTAAACTTGACCTCGAGGTGTACATATTTGTTTTTTAGAAAAATTAAAGCAAAAGTTGTAAAAAATGCGACCAAATCCGTAATTAATGTATATTGTCATTTAATTTGCAATTATGTAATTTTAGTGCTTTAGGTGGGTCAATTGACATGTCTCTTCCGATCGCGACCGTGACGATCCACTTGTTAGCAACGCGGAGCTGAAATAAGGTCTTTCCGCCCGCTGCACATAATACATATGTAGGTAAAGGTAGACTAGAGACTAGGCCTCGCCAGCTACCCAACAAGTTAGACAATATACATTTATATAGGTTACTAGCCGGTCACGGATGCGCGAGGCTTCGCCACGCGCTGAATGTATGCATATGTATGTATGCACATTTACGTATTTGGAGAAAGTAATCATATATCATCATGTACTTCGTTTATTATATATGTACATAAAAAATCTTGTCTAAATCCGTTCAGTAGAGTGGTCGCCTCTCCTTTATACTATGTATAGAAGATAGTCGTTTTAAATAGGTGGCAACCCTACTCAAAAAACCTAAAGTTTTTGCACATGCGAAGGCCATGCACTTCCATTTGGTACCTCATTTTTTTATCCAACAGACGGTGAAGACCTTATAGTTTTTAAACAGGTGGCAACCCTACTCAGAAAAATAATACATCCAGAGGCTAATTCTTTTCATTTGGCAGGAACGGTGCAGAACTGACGCCTACGCTTATTAGAATTTAACATAGTAATTTTCTTATCAGGTGGCAATCCTATTAAAATTCTAAATTAAAAAAGTCACTCTCCTATCGATACAGAATATATTACAGAAAATCTCGTCAAAATCCGTTCAGTAGTTTTCGAGATTACCGCGTACAAAGAATCTCGACTTTCCTTTATATTATGTATAGATGTGCATACATATATCCAAATTAGCGAGGGAGAGAAGAGGAAAGAAATACGCGAAGAAACTAAACAAAACAGCGAAGTAAGCGTATTTTATTTGAATTTTGTTTTTCAAATATTTTTGACTGAACACTTAAGAACAATTATAGTGGGTGTATGTACATACATACATATGTAGATACTAAAGTACTTGTACATACATATCAGGGTAGCAAACTCATTTTTGAAAATTCCCCAATTTCGACAGTGAAATTCCCCGATTTAGCCCGAAATTTCGTAGAATTCCCCACCCATAGATATCTCTCCTTATTTTCAAACAAAAAAATTTACATATGTGTGTTTTTTGATATACTGCTGGTCTTTCTGTTTATTTTAATTTTAAGTGTAATTCATCTATGTATTCATAAACCAAACCAAACTTTTATAAAGTTAGTTGACAGATAAAGAATAAAAAATGTACGTATAATATTTACATACATAGAGTGGTCAAAAAATTTTATTCGCACCAAATTTTGACAAGTTTTCACAATTATTATTTTTTTTTGTTATTTAATTTGAGTTATTTTTTTTAGGTTTGTTCATTCTTTAACAAAAACTGCTCAAATTCAAGTTTAAGCTTTGTGCAATATTTAAAAAAAAATCCAACAAACTTTCGTACAAATTTTGAGCTTTTTTCCGAAGGTGTTGGGGTTTTTTCGATATAAAACTAAATTGTGTTTACTCGCTATATGAAAGCAAATGCTACAAAGCAAATTCTAAAAAATCAGCGGTTATTTTTAGCCATTTGGAACTTTATTATACTAGAAATGAACGAGTTGTAGTTTATGGCATCTAATGAATGTAAAATTATGTATAAATGATAGCAATTTGCTACTGTTTAATATTTACCTTTGTGAGATACGAAAAGCAAAAGTCACAGCCGATGGCGGCAAAAATAGAAATTTCAAATGACAATTTGTAAATAGCGCTTTCATTGTTCCCTATTCGTTGCCAGACTTGAATATTTAATAACTCAGGGATGCATTATCAGTACTTTTACTTTTCTTGTGCAACTTTTTTAGTTCATAATGAAATAGAGAAGCAAAAATGAAAAAATTAGTTAACACCTAATTCCTCACAAAAAAACAGTGCATCCACCGATTCCTCACGAAACTGAACGAAACTGTTATCATAACGAATTAGGAGACGAGTAGTACGTTCACTTTCGTCAGGTTGCAGACAGAGTGGAAGCGAAGTCGAAGATAAAGATGAAGACGAGACAAGCTGGCGAGGGTACATAGTGGTAGACGAATACGATGCAATGCCATTAAATGTGTTCTTACACGCATGGCCGTAGCCAGGTAGGGCCAAATTTTTGCCTAGATATTCAAAAATAGTACCAGGAAATGCGTGCTCGACAAATTCGCCCACCTCCCCCCTAACTTTCAAGTTTTTTCCTATATATATACTATATAACAAATTACACACTCAATGTTAACAAAATAATTAGTAAATTGATTTAAAAAGTGGATATGTGGATCATCTGGTTCTGTATCAAGTTATTCTCTCTAACTTCAAAGCACTTCCATTTAAAAAGGGTAAAAACTTGGCTGCAGTCGACAATGAGCGAAAATGGATTGAACGGTAAACTATAAATAAATTTATAGTGGAATTGCTTATTACTTTGCCTTAAGGTTTGTGTCTTCTAAGCGTACATCGAAAATTTTGTATCACAGAACCAATCTGAGATTATTGATAAAACTATAGACCGGGTTGTTGAACCGCCAAGACGTTTACTTCTTAAGTAATTACAGCAGATGGCAATAAACACATAGCGCACATAAATTTTTATAATAAAAATAGCATATTAAAGGCTGCTAATATATCTATTTTAAATTATAGTTAAATCATTAGTTAGACTTTACTACAGAAACTAACTAACTAATGATCTAACTACACTATATCTATTTTCGCAACTTGGCAAACTCCAAATTGATTTTACACCCATGGCTTCTTCGGCAAATTTTCTTAGAATTACACGTAGAATCCTCCAATGCTATACGCGCATAATAAGAAAAATTGCCCCGCCCTAGTATGTATGTAATAAAATAAGTTTAAGTTTTTTAACCCTAGAACCAGTGGCGTAGCCGGGGGGAGGGGGATTTGGGGGGACAGTGAAATGAAACTTTTTATTTTTGAATTAATAACACAATACTATTTTACCCTTCCGATTTGTAATTTTTTTATTTCAGACTGATGAGAAATTATCTTTTAATGAATATATAAAATTATCTGTTGGTGGATTATGTATTTGAATATTTGCGAAATACACTAGCCCATTTTGATTAGTTCCCCACAGTGTTGGGAAATAAAATGGTTCCTTCAGTACGAAATCAATACAAAAACTGTACTTTTCGACTGTAAATTGTATCGACTTTTTCATTTGCTCATATGCATGCATGCACACATAGATTCCCTTCAAGACCAATGATTTGATGGTATTCACGGGAATGTTNTTTAATGGAAGTCCAACCCGTCACAGCCATTTTATTGTTTTTTTAACCTTACTTTGAAAATACGAAAGCTTCCCATCGTTTAAATAAAGTCATTTTATTAAAAGTATAATACATATTTATATGAGACAAGTAGAGACTCGTCCCACCCGTAGGGTTGCCAACCGTACTATAATATATAGCAACGGTGGGAAAACGCGGCTCTTTGCTTAGCAATGTTCGGCTCTTTTTACTTTCTCTTTGCTTAGAACATTTTGGCTCTTTTTACTTTTTAAAAACATATTTCTTTGCTGGACATTCTTTTCCATTGTGTTGGTTTTTTATTTTATTCNTGATTTCCTAGAAATGCATATTTAGAGTATGCAGTTTTGTAGCCCGATCAATTCAAATAAAGCGCANGTGATCGGAACATTATCCGCAATTGAAGAATAAAAATTGGCTTTCTGACTTAGGGCCGTTCTCTCATCTAACCTTTAGATTACCGGCCAATTTATCGGCTCGATATACGAGTTTATTATTATTATTATCAGCGCATTAATTTCTCGAATCTATAAATTGTAGCCTTTAAAAATTTTTAACCAACTTTAAATTTTGGTTTGGTTTTGGTTCGTGGGTCAGATATATTAGACATTTTAACCAAGGTTTTGGCTTTTGCTAACAGTGGCTCTTGCTCTTTATTTGCNCTTTATGAAGGCGGTGCTCATTTTCTTCATTAAAAAAATCGTCGAACATACTTAGATAATATGGAAGAAAATTACCGACATCGTCAAAAATATACCATACATCAACTNCCCATCCGTTCTGTATTATATGGGACAGTCCTCTTTTTATGTCCTTGGTCCTGGTAATTTATTTATTTTATACGGGACGCCAAATGTTCTGTATTTCTTTTAATGTCCGGTATTTGTCCCGTATTCGGTATTCTGGCGCCTTTGCGTTAAAATGACATTTTTATGACTTTTGATTTTTAAGTCTGGACGCTTGCGATTTTAATTAAGGAGCACATACATATGTAGATGGTTTCTGAAGTTATAATTTTGCGGAGAAAAACTGGGTATTTGTGAGTATGGATCGAAAATCTAATTATTATTGTTAAAAATTTCTAAAAGAGATTTCACCAGTATTTAGCTTTTCAAGGGTTTCTTTCAACGCATTTCACGTTGAATATTCAGTAGAGCAGCTGATTTTAGTTTTTTTCAAGAACATCATCTTTAAATTGTCACTTTTTCTCACATTTTACTTTAAAATTTCATACTATGTTTACTTATATGGATTCCAAAGCCCACAAAAATACACACGGCTTGCTGTCCAATGTGCCGGGTGTGGAGGCAGTTTCAAATTTTGTGAAGAGAGAAGGTATTCATTAGCCGAAACTACATCTAATAAAAATACTTGCTGATTGAGAAACTCCAAATAAGATGGCCTACCAGGAGAATGTTGTAAAAGTAAAGAAGTTCTCAATGATGGAAGAGTACGTTTTACATTCAGCCCGTTCCGGATGACAATAATCCCTTGAATACCACTCGTGTTTCAAAAGTAGTTGCATAGGAATGTTTGAAAAAAATTTTGCGGGGTAAAAGTCCCGAGCACAAAGTACAAAGTTATGGAAAAATATTCTACGAATGTGTGACGTTACAACTGAATATTTATGTGCTGTTTTCACAAAATATCGATAAAATATATGCCAAATAAAATGCTGTGTCAAGGCTAATAAATCTAGAATCATTGAAAAATATTTTTAAAACCCTTCAGCTTTTGTGGAAAAAATTAGCAAAATTATTTTTAGTCCCGTATTCGGCTGCCATAAATATGGTCCCCGTAGATATGATGGAACATTTGAAAAACTTGAATTTGTCTTTAAAAGGAGAGAATAAAAATGTTTTTTATTGGTCGCAAATTATTTTAAGTTTTGTAGCTAAACTACGTCTTTTAACTCATGATCTCAAAAAAAGAATATCTCATAATTTTCCATGGCTAGAAAAAAATATTTGCACATGATTTAAAAGCAGATTTTGAAGAAAGATTTGCCCAATTGAAATTATTTAAATGTACGTGTGCATACTTCATAAACCCTTTTTGTATCTAACACAATTGAGGATGAATTTGCAATATCCGAAAAACTCCTTTTTAAGAAAAGCGAAGAAGAGTTGGAGTCTTTGGAATTAAAAGAAGATAAGGCACTAGAAATGCAAGATAAAGCTTTGCATTTGCTTGGATTCCGGCAACAAGTACCAGAGTTAAAATATCCGCTGGTGAAAACAGATGCGTGACGTATATTTAAAATTTTTAGTACAACGTATAACTATGAGGGATCTTTTGAATTTTCTTTAATATCAATCTTACATACATTAGAATAATAATAAAATTAACAATTGTTGTTGTTTTTTGAGGCTCTTTGTAGCATTTAGAATTTACATATGGCTCTTTTCGGCTCGGCCTTGCCCACCCCTGATCTATAGTATTGTACTATTTTTTCGATATGCGTACTATATACTGTTGGAAAACATATAGTATTCAAAAATACTATATTTCTTCAATTATAAATATATTTCAGTAATATGCAAGAAAAAATTTGTATTAACATGGATGACCTTTATACTGCAATAGCAATTATTAATATAACCCCAGATCAAAAATGGCAACATTTTTAAAAATACTTAGAATGAATTACCAAATTAACTTAAAATTATTTCATTTCTGCTCTTTATTCTGCAGCTTCGGCACTCACAAAAGGGTTTTTTCTATTAGCCACTACCTCACTAATAAAAAATTAACTTTTGATTTATATTAATTTAAATATTGATTGCAATACTTGCATATGATACTTTCAAAGAAATATATTTTCTGTAGGGGAAATGCATGAGAAAGAAAAAAATATGTATACCTAAAAAGCCTTTTTACTTTTTCTTTTAAATAAAATACTATATATATCTGAAATGTACTATATTTTTTCAGTATTCTTTGAAAAAGTACTATAAATTTCTTAGAAAATGTTGGCAACCCTACTCACCCGTCACAAAATACTGTCCCACCCACCACAAGCTACGCATTTTTTTTTCTTATATGATAATGCCATTAACGCATAAAATAGGCCTTAACATTTTATTAGCTACTTATGAGAAAGGCGCTTTGAACGAAATATTTATAGTTTGTCTAAAATTGGGCAACGAATCCATCAACTCATAGAGGCGGGTGTCATCGTTGTCCCACCCACCACTTTTGGAAAATGTAATTTTTCCGTGTAAATTATATAAATAAGTTTTATACTTGATTAGTTTCGTAATAATCTGATATCTGACTTCAAGCGTTAAGATTTTGAGACTTATCCAATAAATGGTTAAAGTGAAATGGCTTAAAGTTTCAGTAAAAACGAGTTTAAATGTCCTACCCGTCACATTGGAATGCCCTATTTTCATAAATTTGTCCATTTTGTACACTCCAGCCTAAAGTTATTGATTTCGCAGCTGAATTACACCAATTCACTGAACCTAGCACCTAGCAAATTTGGCACGTGTTGAGAAGAAATCGGAATCAATTAGAAAATGCAATGTAAAAATTAGAGCCAATGTCTTATTCACAATTGTCTAATTCACGAATTTACATAAAATCAACAGAAAGTTTAGGATCTCAAAGTCATCCACATTGTAAAATTAGAAAAATTGTAAAATGTGGTAGATATTAAGCTTACGGTGGTAGATGTGGTAGAAACGCAATTTAGCAAAAAAGTAGTAGATCTACCACAAAAGTGGTATAGTCCGCACACTGGTGGTCACATAAAAGCCTGATTATGGCAACTTCACTTAACTTAACTTAACGGAACGTAGAACTTAGAGAATCAAAATGAAACAGATTTCAACGTGACACTTAGTTACGTTAAGTTTCGGCTGTTCAATTATAAGCAACACTCACTTAACAGAATTTTTAAGAGAGAGCCGTAAGTTGCGTTAAGTTGCCATAATCAGACCATTAGAAATCTGTTAATTGAGCTTTGCGTGTAATCGGTTACCCAACGCACAGCATGACATATGTAGAAGTCTGTAGGTTTTTGATTTCTACGTAAAAATGGCATAGCAGTGCAAAGTATGCATAACTGAGCTGTTAAGCTGCCTTTACATGAGAAAATTTGTTGGCAGTCGATAATCGCCTAAAAAAGTCGACTTGCAGTCTACTTTGAGGCAAGCGATTATGGAATCAGCATTTACACGAGTGGTTTTTCTCGAGCAACGTTGAATCGCCTAGAAAATCGCCTCATGTCAATGCAGCTTTACAACCCGAAATATGAATTTCCACGTGGCGAGTTGCTCGTTCACGACCAAGAATAATAGAATACAAGATTGCGCCCATGAGAGAGGAGTTTTGAGCGTAATTTTTGCGTGACGTCAATTTGGTGCAATTGCGAGAGAGCAATGCCAAAACGCATAGGAAAATATGTAAACAATGCGGAAAAATGTGTTAATTAGGGTGTACACAGTTCGTTCCAAACTGTGTCTCAAAATGTAGACGTTACTGAAAAGCTTTAATTTTTTAACTTAATTACCAGTTGCTAATATTTGTTTTTTCTTTTCCTTGATTTGTTTGTGTTCATCAGCCACTGCGCTCAAATCAAATGCAAATACGGAAAACGTCCCCAATAAATTAAAAAAATTTGATTGATATTGCCATAATGCAACCCTGCTGCGAGTGTGTGACAAAATGTAGACAGCGTCGTTTTCCAATTTTGTATGGGAAACAACAACACCACAGATTTTACGGTTAGAAAACGTCTTAAAATGTAGACGTCTACATTTTGAGACACTATTTGAAACGAACTGTGAACAGCCCAAATATCAATATGGTCCAATTTTGCAGGAATTAATAAATATACGAAGTTTAATTAAATAGAAACATGTAGCAATGATCTTGGGCATGTAGCACATCCAGGATGTTGGAAAAATGCATGAAGTTATATGTATGTATATATGTACATAAAAAACTTACTTATATCGCACGTTTGCCTTTTGTTTTCACTTTTACAATTTGCCTTTGCAGACTTCATTTTGCCTTGTAATGTTTCAACATTTGTGTAAAACTACGCAAAAATATTAACGCACAAATAGTTAAATTGGAAATGTTTAGTTATTTACCCACTGTTTTTGGGTTAGTGGGCTGAGGGGGATTGGGCGTGGGTCTTGATATCTAAAGGCGGATTCACCGTTCGTGTCCGGAAAACTTTTTATTTGCTCTCAAAATATTTTTGCCCGATAGGGCGCTGAAGTACGTTTCACCGTTCCGTTCGGCACTTTTTATTTTGTTCTGAAGCAAACAGCTGATGATATTATTGCCTACATACGATTTTGAGGCCAAAAAGCACATGCAATTCGCTGCAAACCATATAACAGAGAACGCGGCAACCCGAATAATGAAGTCGTTCGGACAGAAAATCAAAATCAATTTGATAAAGTGGGAAAGGAACGCGTAAAATTAACTAACAAAAATTGTGCGGACACGAACGGTGAATCCGCCTTAACCCGCTAGAAAGAGCACAGTTCACACTTAGTAAAAAGTTATGCCTGATCCTCGAAACATTCCTCATACCTCTGGAGAACCATTGGAAAATGGTCTAAAATTAGCATTTTTACACCGGAAATGTAAACTCGATAAACAGTATTTTTGATCGGGTCACCCATTCGGACACAATATCCCGAAGTCAATGGGCAAATAACTAAACCGTTCCCAGTTAAATCGTTATTTGGTACAGCGGGAAAATTATCGATGGTCGTGGCCATCGATAGTTACAACCAGGGTTGCCACTGACGATAATAAATACTTACCATCTATTTTATAAAAATCTACCAAATCAGGAAAATATCTACCAAAAACTTTTTTGGTTATTTTAATAAAAACTATAGATTTTATTTGTTTAGTCATTTCAATAAAAATTTAGTACGTAATTTTTCTTTAACCAATGATATTGTATTTGAGGTCATATTAATGACATCTTCTCGGTTTCCTTCAACTAAAAGCAAAAATGATGAAACTAAAGGCAACAACGACACTTCATCATTTGAAAAAACTACAACTGGAGTTATTATAGACAAATACAGTGACTCAAGGAATCGCTTGGTGATTTTTTATAATATTCACAATGTGTTTCAGCTAAACAAATTTGGAATTTTGTTTTTGTAAAAGAATATTGTTTGCGATTTAACGACAATCATAAAAATCAAGTATTAAAGCTATGCATATACCACATTTAGAAGGATTTAACAAATTAGCGAAAAAATTTCGAACTTTTTTCTCTGAATTTTTAAAACAGTTTTTAGTCCATTGAATTTTAGTTTAACCAACAATGTGCACCTAAAATTCCCGCTGATTTTATTTTTTTTGCCCAGTGGCGAACCCAGGTAGGGGAAATTGTGGAAAAAAATTCCCCCCCCCCCCCCTCCCCCCCCCAAGAATTGCTGCTGGGTTCTCCCCTGTTTTGCCACCGGGGTTTTGTGTCTTTTTTTAATTTAACAACTGCCACTTATAAAACCGGCGTTGATTTTTTTAATTTTTTTGCGAACAATCATAGTGTGTAATTACTAGACTGCGGATTTTTATTTAGAAAACGGAGCCTAAAAACACGTACCACTTAACTATAAACAAAATACATACATATATACGAGTTTATACACTTTGCTTATAGTTATGTGGTACATATTTCTAGGCTCCGTATTTTGCATAAAAATCAGCAGTCTAGTAATTACATGCCTGTTCATTTTTTATTTTTATTTGAAGAATCATTTAAAATATTTAGGCAATCAAAAGCTCGTCAGGATTCCAGCAAAATGAGTTTTGATTAGAACACGATATGTTCGCCTTTTATCGAAAGCGTTCGAAAAATAATGAAATTAAGTAGACTATACTTTTAGAAAGAAATTTAAAATAAAAAGATAATTATATTCAACAATTTTTATAATGAGCTCGAGGCCATTTTTTAAATGAAAAATTTATTGTGGAAAAGCAACAACAATTTGAAAAAATGGTAGTACTGAAAGAAGTCTGATGAGGAAATGTGGTGATTTCCGAAATAGCTATCACTTCTACCATTTTTTCAAATTGTTGTTGCTTTTCCACAATAAATTTTTCATTTAAAAA
>NW_016158892.1:42871-81260 GCF_001687245.7 Rhagoletis zephyria | reverse complement strand
AATGTGGTGATTTCCGAAATAGCTATCACTTCTACCATTTTTTCAAATTGTTGTTGCTTTTCCACAATAAATTTTTCATTTAAAAAATGGCCTCGAGCTCATTATAAAAATTGTTGAATATAATTGTTAAATGGCCAAAAAATAACCAAAAACAAATAAAAAGATAATTACGAAAAATAAAACGAGAACGAAAAGTTTTAAAGTTCAAGTAAAATACTTTAACAAAAATCTACCAAAATGAGAAAAAATTTACCTTTTTACCAACCCAAATTTTTTCTACCAATTTCGGTAATAATTTACCAAAGTGGCAACCCTGGTTACAACCATCGATAGTATCGATAGTACTATCGATAGTTTTGATTTAAAAAGTCCAGAAATTAGGCATAACAACTTTTATTGAAAACGAGATCAGAATTACTAAAATATGTGAATATTTTTTTGGCTTCAAGCAGCATCTGCGCTCTGAAATTATTTGCCCTGCTTTGCTAAATGTCTCTTCCGACTCACAAGATGATGCAGGTACCGCCGGCTTTTACTGTTCCTGAATAATGTATGTATGTGTGAAAACTATCGATAGTGCTTACAAAACCACCAATGTTTTCGATAGTTTGCAGCTCTATTATTTGGTTTTATTCNAATCGATACTATCGATAGTGCCATCGATAGTTTTGCAGCTCTATTATTTGGTTTTCTTCAATCAACAATTGCACCAAGATGACGTCACGCACACAGCTGATTCTGTCAAATTCACAAAGATCGGATTAGCGGTACCGCAATGGGCGCAATCTCTATTTCTCTCTGTCGTGGTTCACGACTGTTACCATTCGAGCCCAGATAATAAGGGTGACTTTCTTTTAGCTCAGTTATGCATACTTGACGATGCATGAGAGTTGTCACATAATTATCAAGCTAATGGGGGTGACTTTCTATTTGACTAAATTGATTGCTTTTATCTTGCACCGCACTGTATTGCACAAAGGTTTTGTGTTTTTGTGTTTGTTCGAAAAGGCAAATAAAACATTCCATCATAACTAAAACAAGAATTATTCCCATTGGATTTAAAACTATAAGTCAAAGCATAAGTTATAAGTGATTTGTCAAGCGAAATCAAAACGAAAGTAGATTACCTCGTGTAAAATTTTATTTGTTCATTTGCGTGCTATATGTAGAGTGTATGTTAGGGATTATTTGCGAAGAATCCCGGGATTTTCGGGATTTGTAATAGCAATGGTGGCAATAAAAGAAACGCCTTATGTTGGCCTGTTTTTGCTATATTTCTTTTGTTTATTTAATATTTAATATGTAATATTTTGTTATAAATGTCTAGCTAATTATACATATACATAACACAGTGCGACAGGAAATTTTACACACAAAAAATCAATATGTTCGTGAAGCCATGGGCCAAATATATGCAGTAAAATTGCGTTTTTAGTTTTTCTCTATAACGTCAGGATTTTTTAAAAGGACTCTGAAAATTGAGTAATTTAGAAAATGGTTTAAAAAATTAAGTGCATTGTACTTAGGAAAACAGTATTGATACCCATTAAAGAGAAATTTCTGCAGAGAAAAAAACACATTTTTTTGTGGATAAGGTATTGAAAATGTCCTTAAAAATTGTATCCTTGAATATCCTTGAAAATTTGCAATATTTATTTTGAAAAAATTATATGTTAAGGACTAATATAAGCTCGACAACGTCCTCGAATATAGTCCTTCTAACTTCATTACCTTAGAAAAATAAAATTGATTAAGAGAGCATTTCCAATACCTATTCGTCTTTGTGAACCCAAAAAATTTTAATTCTTTTAAATTCTACAGAATTTCCTCTTTCATTTGGTACCCATTTTTATTCTACATTGCACTGAATTTTTTTAAATAATTTTTAGAATTTATCATATCTTAATTATAAATATCTCATAAAAAAGTTAAAACTAAAAATGCAGATTTACTATTTTTAGCCTATGATTGCCTGGTGTGTTTTGAAATTTTTTTATTTCAACCTGTTTCAATCTTCTTACTCAGAATTTTTAGAAAAATTCTAGGTACGCAATTTTATAAGTATAGCCCATTAAATTACAGGAGGATAAAATGCCAGTTTCAAGTGACTAAAAGTAACTGCTTTTTATAATTTTTGTTTGTTGGCGGTAGAGATGTCAGTGGCGAAAATACATCGATGTATTTCGAGTCGTGTGCGCAAAAAAGACGTATGAGCCAAAAAGTAAATTGTTCAGGAGACGGTTTTTTTTGAATATCTTTGCATCCAGCTTATATATTGTCATGAAATTTGGTAAGTAACTTTATTTAGTTCTCTTGTATATAATGCAATAAATAGAATTTTAATATTCGTAGCATAAGGGTAGGTTTTGGCTCATACGTCTTTTTTGCCTGCACAAAATCAAGCTACTGTCTGATGATTTGGCTGTTACATCAAAATTTTTTTTCACATATGTTTATTTTTTTTATTTTGTACTTCAGACTATTTATTTTTACTCACATATATATCTAAAATTAAGTTAAATTCATGTAAAATTAAGTCTTTTAAGTTAAATTCATTGGTTTTCATAAAAAAAAGTTTTAAAAAGTGTAAAATTAAGTAAAATTATGTTTAAAACAAGGGAATTAAATCTATCAATATCAGTCTTCCTCTTGATCTGTCTCAGGAAGGCGATCCTTGACGTTCTCATCGTGTTGCATATTTAAATACTCGTTGTGAAAATGTCGAGGTATTGTGTTATTTTCGCAAAGTTTTTTTAAATCTTTGTACTTCGTCGATGAAATTTCCAATTTATTCTTATACAGAGGAAGTGGTCCACTTGTTGTTATATGAGTGTTGCGTCTTGACCGTGCGATGGAGTCCATATTAAAATTTTTAATTTCGGAATGATCACCGTATCCATGGTTAAGCTTAATAATAGGATTATTTTTCTCAAATGTTGCTGAGCGCAAAGTTGGAAACGATAATTTTTTTGAATTGGGGAACAGTGCCTGTGAGTATGTTTTCCAGTCTTTGAAGTCCCAATGATTCATGATAATACATTCATAATTAACAGGATTTGTTCTAGCGTTAGATATCATAGTGTACCATTCACTTGGAGCCCAAACGGTCCTATCTCGGACAAATGATTCGATAGTACTATGAATGGAATCAACGGGCATCATAGTATGTCCAGGTAATAAATATGTTACTCGTATATTGTTGATAAAATTTGAGTTTTCAAGGAAATATAATATCATAGCTAGCAAAGCTCTATTGCGATTTTGTCCCGCACAACTATCACAGTACAGGCTAATTGAAGAGTACGTGCTTCTTTCATCTACAAGTTGGAGATAGCGAAATATAATGGTCGAAATTTCATTACAACCCCTTTTGCCATCAGCTTCTCCCCACGAAAAGCAGTAACCATTCCGGGTGCCATTCTCATATATGCTTTCGTTGTAATATGCATATTTTCGTGAATAAAATAAGGTTACACTTTTCCCGTGAGGTGTATTCAAAACTTTTTGCAGGTCGAAGCTTGCACAAAGGAATGTCGGACTTGACGTATGAGTACTTTTTTTCTGTTCCTCTAAAAAAATTTCTTTAGACTTATTTTTGTCTCTTATGTGATTTTGATATGATTCGGTTTGCTTCAAGCTATGTTGGGCTTCATTATTCAAGTTATTATAGTTTACGCAAGTTACGCATTTGTCTTTTTTAGGCAAATGAAAACCAATATGGAAACGATTTTTAAAAATGTTTCGAAAAACATATAAGGACACTTTAGCCTCTTCCTTATTTATACTTTGAAGATGTTTAGTATAGCATTTATATACTCCTTTTATGTTGCGAAATTCTTGTGGAAGGTACAGCTTGTTGCTTTTATTGCGACAATAATGCGAAGGAACTGCTGGCAACTGCTCAATAAAAGAGGTAACAATTGCGTCGTCAGCGTCACAAGTTTTGTTATAAGGCTTGAATTGTTTTACTTTATCAGTGCAGGTTTTCAAACTTTTGTTATTTCTTACCCATATTAACATTTTTTGTGATATAAGAAGAGTACTCAGCAGAGATTTTTTGGCATACATTGTGCCTAATATTATTGAAATCAATTGCATAACTATAGCTGGCTCGCTTTTTATCACTGCCTCCCCTGCGCCTGTTTACATTTTTGCTCATCATGCAAGAAAGCAACCAGTCTTTTTGCCTTATTTTGTTACCTATGCCCCAAAAATGTTCATTTATTGCTAAACGATCTGTTACACTTTTTAATATTCTGCAGTCTTTTAGGTAATGGTCTACGCTTTCTGTAACCTCTTTTTCCAACGCATGTCTCTTCTTCAACATCATTCGGAGTGACTACAGATACGAATTCCTCAGAATATTCTGTATCGCTTTCACTGTAGGGAAGGATAGCTTTTTTATTTGTAGCCTAAAAAGAATTATTTGTTTCATCTGAAATATTCATTAAAATGGTAGAAATATTAAAAGATTAAGTACCTCAGATCGCAAAGACGCCATATTTAAAAAAACAACGCAATAAAATTCAAAGCAAATTAGTATTTAACCACTTATTCACATTCATTTCAAAAAAAAAAAAAAGACGTATCAGCCACTGCTTGCTCACTAAAAATGTAAACAAAACAAAAATGGCACTTACGGCAAAATTGCTTTTGCTCTAAATTCGTAATACGACTCGATTTCTTCGATTCGATACATCGAAAAGTACATCGATATTTTTCAATACATCGAAGGGCATACATCGATTTTTCAGATATTATTTTACAGAAATCTTATGTTATAAGAAAAATTGTACAAAATTTCAAGTTAAATACTGTAATTGAGCTAATTATGTTTCTAACGGAACTTTATAGAGCCATTTAAATTTTTGGGCCAAATTCGCTTCTCTTTTTTGCATAATTGAAAAACCGAAATGGCGGTTCGATGTATTAGAGATGACAGTTTTAAAAAGCATCGTTGTATCGATGCATCATCAAATGTTAACTATTCTTGCAAAAGCCGCTACAATACTTAAGTATGTAAATATGCATTTATACACTTTCAAAAGTCTCCATCTTCTGATGAACTTAGAAAACTGCAAGAAAACGTGGTAGTTTCGGTAACTAGTGGAAGACGCAGTAAAAAAGAAGCAGACCAATCTGCATGGAAGAGAGAACGCGAAAAGCTAAGAAAAGCTAGCTATGTAAAAGTTACTGTTTCGAAACTCGCTGAATTAAATCTTGTATTAGGCTCTTATTTATCCAAATTTCAGATAATAAAAAAAAGATACAATTTGGATGTTGTTGTTGTGGAATTGTTGTTGTAGACGTTTTTTTTTAATTTATGGCTTACTATTATAAAATCACATAACGCTGTTTGCAAGTGGACTACTCAAGTATGTTCGACAATTTGTTTATATGAAGGAAATGCCCCGGATCGTTTTAAAAATCAACGGCATTTTGTAACTGCTTGAAACTTGCATTTTATCCTACTTTAATTTAATGGGCTATAAAACTGCGTGCCTAAATTTTTTCTAAAAATGCTGAGTAAAAAGTTTGAAATTTTGGCTAATTTTTTTTGCATTTTTATAACCTTTGTACAAATTTTGAAATGCGCTTTTAAATGCAGTTAATCATATGTAAAATGATGTAGACTTTTATAATAAAATGTAAATATTAGGTAAATAAACAAAATAAATATGTGTAGTCCACTTGCAAAGTGCGCTATGTAAAATTTTTTCGATTTTTAGTTTTTGATGGGTAAAGTACTAGTATTTAAAGTAGTTTCATGTCCACTAACAACCCAGTGCAAAATCTCTCTATATTATGAAAAAATAGCATCAAATGTTAACTACTCTTTCAAAAGTCGCTATCATACTTATTTATACAATTTCAAAAGGCTCCTTCTTCTGATGGACTTAGAAACCTGCTTTAGGTTGCATAGATTGTTATTGTAATGTTATTTTACGTTATGTTATAATGTTATTAAGCCCTTATTTATCCAAATTTTCAGGTAATAAAAACAAGATTCAATTTAGATGTTACTTTTTGTCGTAGTCGTTTTTTTGTAATTTATGGCTTACTATCATAAAATCACCTAACGCTGTTTGCAAGTGGACTACTCATATAGACTAAAACGGTTGAAATAAGGCGTTTCTTTTATTTCTGCCACTAGCATTGTGAACTTATTTCAGCCACACAATACATATATTGACTTGAGTTTTTTTTGCATCGAGCCTTTTTCGACATACCATAAGTTACTTTATCAGATATGTACACGCTAAAGTATTGTTAAATGCGTATAAATTTAATTACTGTCTTTCGTTTTGTTACTAATTAAATATTTTTAAATTAAAATAAAAAAGTAGGTTGCAAACCCATTTATTTATTATATGGTAGGACAGTTTCTCAAACTATATAGATGCAATTTTTTCATGTTAAGTTGTTGGATGATAATGAATATCTAAATCCCGGGACTGTATGAACGATATCCCGAAAATCCCGGAATGGTTAAAATCGAAAAAATTAACATCACACACACAATCTTGTTTATTACGTATCAGAGGTCAACGCACATCTGCCAGAAATAATAGTTTGCCCTTAAATTAATTCGACATCTGAAGGATATTTCAAACATTCTAACTCATTCATATAGATTGTATAAGGTATAATATTCCTAACCCGCCTGATTTTTTTCTATAACAAGTGCAATGTATAAAAAGTAGCGTTGATTATTTTAAATTTTCTTTGCACACAGTCTTGCGCATTTTCTTCCATAATTCATGCTTGTTTGCAAAAAAGTTCAGGAAGCCGTCAGCAAAAAAAAGTAATAATAATAAAATTCAACGCGATTTTGCAGCCGCATAAAATGGCATTTTATTATACGGAAATTAAATGGGCTACAAAGAGTCATACTGAAAAGACAAATTAAAAATCACCATTTACCTACACATTTCTTCTCCCCACGGTATATATGCAGGGTTGCCAGGTCAGAAGCTCAAAAAGACCGGAGACGTTTCGTTTGCAGAGAAAATGAGAAAAGAGGTGGCGGTGTGTATGTGTGTGTTTAATGCGGCGATTGCATAAGCGCGTCCAGAGTAAAAGGCCTGTTTACAATATTTGAAATTCAATGGAATTTGTCGTAATGATAAGTGAAAACACATTGTCAAATGGAATTTAAAACCAGATGGATAACGGAGATAAAGTTGTGTCAAAATATGTCCATAAATTGTTGACGTCAAAATGTGACATAGCCAGCCTTAAAAGTGTTCCTTCGAAAGCAAACAAATTTACAAAACACGAAAAATAAATTAAAAACAACGTATTTATTCTGATTGCTGAAACTTTTAAAATTCTCTGGAAGAAAATTTAAAACACATGAATTACATATAATTCAAGAAAGTCATAAACATAGTGGTTGGTTTAAGGTTGCCTCCTACAAGAGATAAAATTCCTTGGTTTAAACCATGGACAAAATTCGTGAAATGGACTGTATTTACAACCCACTCCAAGATATCTCGTCTAGTGAAGTACTAACATTTTTAACTCAACCCGCCCAGTGTGATTTATAATTTTATTACTTCCTAGAGGCCTTTACTACATGTAGCAAAACAAAAAAGTTTACCATAAGCATAAACATATGATTGTAGAGCATACTACATATAAATTTCGGTGTGCTAGGCGTAGAGTTTTTAATAAAAATAAAATCATACCATGTTCGTCAGTCCTTCATTCAACTTTTGCAATTATAATTGTAATTAATAATTAAGATAATTATCTTGCATTGGTTCTATATGTTTCGAAAACCCGCGTCTATGGTCCGATTTGGCTCATGTTCGGAATATACATATACTACCCATGTACTTAAATTGAAATCGGTTATGAGGTGGAGGTCCCACTAACCCCCACCAAATAAAACAATGATTCGTGTACTGACCCCCACCAAATAAGACACAATGATTTGTGTACTAAGTCGAACACACCCACACACACACACGCGGCTATCTAGAATACCCAAGATTTAGTGAAATAGAGATTGCGCCCATCACGGTACCGCTAATCCGATCTTTGTGAATTTGACAGAATCAGCTGTGTGCCTGTCGTCATCTTGGTGCAATTGTTGATTGAATAAAACCAAATAATAGAGCTGCAAACTATCGAAAACATTGGTGGTTTTGTAAGCACTATCGATAGTTTTCACACATACATACATTATTCAGGAACAGTAAAAGCCGGCGGTACCTGCATCATCTTGTGAGTCGGAAGAGACATTTAGCAAAGCAGGGCAAATAATTTCAGAGCGCAGATGCTGCTTGAAGCCAAAAAAATATTCACATATTTTAGTAATTCTGATCTCATTTTCAATAAAATTGTTATGTCTAATTTTTGGACTTTTTAAATCAAAACTATCGATAGTACTATCGATACTATCGATGGTTGTGACTATCGACTATCGAAACTATCGATGGCCACGACCATCGATACTTTTCCAGCTGTACCAAATAACGATTTAACAGGGTACGGTTTAGTTATTTACCCAAATATTTCGGGCTATTGGGTCCGTATGGGCGACCCGATCAAAAAAATTTTACACACACTTTTAGTCAAGGGCCTACCTTTATTGTAAACCCTAATTTGATAATTTGCGGTCACTAATTTATTAATAAATTCGGTATGAAAAATTCACCTTTTTGTGATGGCGTAGCCGGAGTTATATGCACAAAAAATGTTGAATACCTTTGACAATAGAAAGGTGTTCTGCACAAAAATACCATTTATCGAGTTTACATTTCCAGTGTCAACATGCTAATTTTAGACCATTTTCCTATGGTTTCCCAGGGGTATTTCGAAGCTTTCGAGGGATCAGGTGTGACTTTTTAGAAAGTCTGAACTGTGCTCTTTCTAGTGGGTTAGATATCAAGACCCACGCCCCCTCCCGCTCAGCCCACTAACCCCAAAACAGTGGGCAAATAACTAAAGATGGGAGGTTGCCAGCGAGATTGACAGTGGTACGCGCCAGTCGTAGCGAAGAGCGCGACAATAAAGGTTAAATTAGTGGTGACATACCATAACGCCATAGCCCGGAATGATAGAATACAAGATTGCGCCCATCAGAGAGGATTTTTGAGAGTAACTTTTGTGTGACGTCACACTGGTGCAATTGCGAGAGAGAAATGCCAAAACGCGAGCAAGAATGGAAGAAAAAATTTTGTAAGGAAAACGTAAACAAGTTGCACAAGTGTGACTTAAAACATACAACGATTCTGTCAACTTCGCTGAGAGCGGAATAGCGGTACCGAGATGGTACATCGTGCGCCATAGCCATAACCATTGCCATAACCGTACCCACATTAACTATCATCGATTATAGGTACCATAAGGAAAAACGGCAGATTTTTTGTAGTCAACAATGTCGGTGTTGCCACACGCGGAACAAGACGTGAAAAATGTGTAATATCGTAGGATGCTTGCGCAGNAAGCATTTAGCTTATGCGCATCAACAGAAAGATAAATTAATTATCTTTATTTTGGTATAATTAGTTTTTCAATCGTTTATGTAGTTCATAAGATGTTAATATTTCTAAAAATCAAAAAATTTTAATTTAAGCTTTTATATTTTTGCGCCAAATAATTTTGGTACAGTTGAAATCAGCGTGTGAAGTTCTATCGAACAATATTTTTTTTAACGTCTAGCAACACGCACTTCAGAAATCAGCTGATATGGTTATGGCGGAAAACCAAAATTCAATTGGTCTCTATGGCTATGGTTATGGCTATGGCGTTATGGTGTTATGGTGTGGCACCACTAATCGAATACAGTGTTGGCTCTTAGGTTGGTTGGAACAGCTGTTTTTTATGGTTATGGTTATGTCACCACTAATTTAAACTTAAGAGTAGTAGCGCTGATTGCGACGGCACACAGTGCTTCCCTTCCATATGAAATGTGGGCAAAAATATAGAATTATGGACGGATATAAATGAAAATTCGGTTCTTAGCAAAATTGAGGACGCTAAATTCAAAAATGGAATTTGTTTTTAGATAACTTTCATACTTTCACTGTAAATGCAGTTTGAGGTTGAAAATGTGGGTTCCTGTGGCATTTGCGTAGGTATGTACATATAGTTCGTTCCATTTTCAACAGTGAAGTGTCAAGTTACAGGGCTTGGCCTGTAGCTGTGCAATAAAGTTATATTTTTTTTGAAACAGGTTGCCACCATTTACAAATTTTATTAAAACTATTTAAAAAGTTAAATGAACTAGATATTACAATATGGGTATCAATTGAAATGGATTTGAAAATTAGTTTAGAGACAGTGACTCTTTTTCGCCAATATTCATGTGCCTATCGGTGAAAACAAATATGTTAATGCCGAGAAATGCTGAAATGCCGATACGAAATCGACATCTAGTTTAAAACTTCAATAATAGAAGAGACATTAATATGCCATGTTGTTGTGGGCAGAAGGTTGACCGTACCCAACCGAAGATAGACTGTGCGATATGTAAAGTGTTTTTCCACATGAAATGTGTTNAAAATTTTGTAAGGAAAACGTAAACAAGTTGCACAAGTGTGACTTAAAACATACAACGATTCTGTCAACTTCGCTGAGAGCGGAATAGCGGTACCGAGATGGTACATCGTGCGCCATAGCCATAACCATTGCCATAACCGTACCCACATTAACTATCATCGATTATAGGTACCATAAGGAAAAACGGCAGATTTTTTGTAGTCAACAATGTCGGTGTTGCCACACGCGGAACAAGACGTGAAAAATGTGTAATATCGTAGGATGCTTGCGCAGAACTTCTTTCACTAGATTAACATTAAATTCTTAAAACTCAACAGCAGATCATAATGTACATCAAATTAAAGGTAATTACTTGCACCTTCTTAATAATATAAATTTCTTTGGCATTAATTATGAAATTTTGGTAAAAAAGGTTATTTTATGGAAAAATACGAAATTTCTTTTCGCTTTTTAGTATTTTTGGATTAAAAATATACTACAGCGTGGCGACGAATAACTGTTACCCAGTTTTTTTTGAGAAAAAAAGGGTCCTTTATAAATTTTGCGAAAAAAGTATTTTATTGTTAATTTTCCACAGATTTTACTTTAGTTGTATTAGTTAGTTTTTAAATTTTAATCCTTATCTACATTTGCCAGCAGTGTAAACTTTGAGAGAAAAGTTCATTTGGCACGCAAGTCTTTTTCAGGTGTATTTTTTCTTAGGCTTTGTATAAAAAAAGTACAAAAAAGAAAAAAACTGTATAAGGTTGGTCGAATGAATGGCCGTCCTAGTCACCAGTCCCGAGTCTATTAGATTTTTGAGTATGAGGCCTTATTTTGGACAGAAGGGGGAGTATAAGGGACTCAAAATGGAGAAAATTAGCCTATGGTTACAGAAGATATGGGACAAATTAACTGACGAGGACCTGCGTGCCAAATGAACTTTTCTCTCAAAGTTTACACTGCTGGCAAATGTAAATAAGGATTAAAATTTAAAAACTAATTAATACAACTAAAGTAAAATCTGTGGAAAATTAACAATAACATACTTTTTTCGCAAAATCTATAAAGGACTCTTCTATTTCCCAAAAAAACCTGGGTAACAGTTATTCGTCGCCACGCTGTAAAGCATTTAGCTTATGCGCATCAACAGAAAGATAAATTAATTATCTTTATTTTGGTATAATTAGTTTTTCAATCGTTTATGTAGTTCATAAGATGTTAATATTTCTAAAAATCAAAAAATTTTAATTTAAGCTTTTATATTTTTGCGCCAAATAATTTTGGTACAGTTGAAATCAGCGTGTGAAGTTCTATCGAACAATATTTTTTTTAACGTCTAGCAACACGCACTTCAGAAATCAGCTGATATGGTTATGGCGGAAAACCAAAATTCAATTGGTCTCTATGGCTATGGTTATGGCTATGGCGTTATGGTGTTATGGTGTGGCACCACTAATCGAATACAGTGTTGGCTCTTAGGTTGGTTGGAACAGCTGTTTTTTATGGTTATGGTTATGTCACCACTAATTTAAACTTAAGAGTAGTAGCGCTGATTGCGACGGCACACAGTGCTTCCCTTCCATATGAAATGTGGGCAAAAATATAGAATTATGGACGGATATAAATGAAAATTCGGTTCTTAGCAAAATTGAGGACGCTAAATTCAAAAATGGAATTTGTTTTTAGATAACTTTCATACTTTCACTGTAAATGCAGTTTGAGGTTGAAAATGTGGGTTCCTGTGGCATTTGCGTAGGTATGTACATATAGTTCGTTCCATTTTCAACAGTGAAGTGTCAAGTTACAGGGCTTGGCCTGTAGCTGTGCAATAAAGTTATATTTTTTTTGAAACAGGTTGCCACCATTTACAAATTTTATTAAAACTATTTAAAAAGTTAAATGAACTAGATATTACAATATGGGTATCAATTGAAATGGATTTGAAAATTAGTTTAGAGACAGTGACTCTTTTTCGCCAATATTCATGTGCCTATCGGTGAAAACAAATATGTTAATGCCGAGAAATGCTGAAATGCCGATACGAAATCGACATCTAGTTTAAAACTTCAATAATAGAAGAGACATTAATATGCCATGTTGTTGTGGGCAGAAGGTTGACCGTACCCAACCGAAGATAGACTGTGCGATATGTAAAGTGTTTTTCCACATGAAATGTGTTGGTATCGTACAAGCAGATGTTGATTATCTGTTAGCCACAGAGATACCTTTTTTGTGTAAAGAGTGTTCGGATAAGCGTCGTGCTTCTATCCGCTCGCCACCTATATCAGCTTCGCCGTTTGAGACAAAGAATAAAGACAGTGGAGAAATTAGCATGCCTAATACTGAGCAACAATCCACATTTCTTATTGTGTCCAATGAAATCGCTGCTCTAAGAGCGGACAATAATCGCGTATGAATGCTTTGCTTGCTGATCGAGAAAATCTTATGAAAAAAACAGTTGAACTTCATCAGGAGATATGTTCGTTAAAATCTGTACTCAGCGATAAAGACTCTGTGCTTTCTAATCTGACACGCGAAGTTAAAGCTCCGCACGGTCTCTACTAGTGTCAATAATCTAAATGCAGCCCCTACTGGGGATGTAAAAATCAATAAAAACAAAATTTACAAGTACTGCTAGTCAAACTCATTTGTTTGCTTCCTCTTCGTCATCGTCTCAATCTGTTTCTGATTCTCATGTTATTGCGGCCGTAGTAAAACGTCCGTCATCAGCAGGCATGGGCAGAGACTTAGCAGGTGCTAAAAGAGCTGCAAAGCTACCAACAATTGTGATAGACGATAGAAATGCCACTAACAACGCTAGCTCTGAATCGTTTGTAGGCGCTTATACTCCGAATACTAGTAAATCTTCGCTCTCGTATGCTGGTGCTGCTGCAGCTGCTGCTAGCTCAGTTTCCTTCGACACTGATAACACTACAAGCCAAGAATGATAGAATACAAGATCGTGCCAATCGAGCTGAGAGCAACTGGCCGTGACGTCAATAAATACCAGAATGAGAGAGCAAGACAAACTCGACAAGAAAAAGAGGAAACAGCGGACAAAAGGCAGTTTTGCTAAGTTTTGAATTTGAAAAAGCACCAAATTTTTATTGGTGTATTTTATAGACTTTATATGCATACGTAATTTTATTGTAAGGATGCCGATTCAAATTAATAAAAATCAATGTTTTTTGCATGATGGTTGATTTATTCTGGCATAATTGAAGGTGCTGCCACATATTTGGTTGTCGCTTATGATTGTCACTATGCCATAATTTGTTTAAATTTTTGAAAAGTTGCTTACCACACTTACGATTGCTATAAATTTTGCTTCCATTTTTTTTTTAAGATTTTCTAATTTGGTGTCTTCAAACTAAAACCAAAAGCACCAAAAACGCGCCAAGCACCAAACTCAAAATTTTTCGCGTTTTGAATACCCACTAAATTTGGTGCGAAAAGCATGAAGTTGGCAACAGGGAATGTAAACAAAAGTATTTTATGACGTCAGCGATTAGGTGGATGCTGTCAAATCGATGAAGAGAGGGTTAGCGGTCCGTGAATGGCGCGACCTTTATTTTCTGGATCGTGACTACAAGCAATAATGGAATAAGCGCAAAGAAGAATGTGAGAACCAGAGTGTCCAGATTTGGCGATTTCGCGCTAATTTAGCGGTTTTTCTTGGATATTTGCGCGTAAAAATTTAGGAAATCGCCACTGCCGATTTTTGGCGATTTTTTCCCTTTAAATACATTTTTTCCAGTTATAAAAATATACAAAACTTAGTTTCCCACGATAATTTTACAGAAGAGGCTAATAAACTGCGTGATAAACTTTACTTAAGAAGCATATTGAAAGACTGTCAAAAATGTTTAATCACCCTTATCAAAAAAATTTTGAAACGATTACCTAGTCAAATAAATACTTTAAAAAAAAGCTTTGATTTTGTCTCTAGAAAAGTGTGTGAATCACAAGAGGGCGAGTTTCAGGGACCTACAAATTCACTATTTGATTTTGAAGGAAAGAAAAGCAGTTTAAATCTTTTGACTTTCCCATGGAATAGCTTTTCTCAGAGCCATTCCATCCGATTTTGAATAATTTTGGATAATTGCTTACGGAGTGAAAACCGCAACAGGCAATAAAATGTTTGGAAATATAAGTAAATTCATATTATTATCCTTTATTATGCTTTTGTTGAGCGTGTTTTTTCCGTAATGAATTCAACAAAAACTAAAATTCGAAATAGGATGAGGTTGGAAAGCCTTAATTCAATAGTTCGAATAAAGTGTTATAAATTATGTAGTTTCTTCTGCAAAACGTTTCCAATATCAAACAGTATGTCATCAAGGTTGAATAGCTCAATATATGACAACAACAGAAATGTAAATGATTCAGACACTATAGGTGATTTTGAAGAAACCGTGGAAATAGCTGATCTCGGCTCATTATAGGTGTTTATTTAATTTTTAGCGCCGAGCTCTTAAAAGCGGATTGTGCGATTAATCAATTAATGTGAGTTATAATAAATTTAATAATTGCGCAGTTCTATTGCAAAATGTGATGAAACAAATATTTTTTAAAAAATGTGCGTATTTTTAAAGAAAATTGTTTGTACATCACTATAAGTGTTGTGTTGTTTATTATTACCCTCTGAAGGTGTTATATTCGATTTTGGTTTTAAAAACTATATTATAACAAGATCTCATTTTTAAAATAAAAGATTTGTTAAATCGATTTCATGAATTTTATTTAACAAAAAAATTGGCAATTTTTGGCGTTNTCTATTGCAAAATGTGATGAAACAAATATTTTTTAAAAAATGTGCGTATTTTTAAAGAAAATTGTTTGTACATCACTATAAGTGTTGTGTTGTTTATTATTACCCTCTGAAGGTGTTATATTCGATTTTGGTTTTAAAAACTATATTATAACAAGATCTCATTTTTAAAATAAAAGATTTGTTAAATCGATTTCATGAATTTTATTTAACAAAAAAATTGGCAATTTTTGGCGTTTTTTTTTCAGAAATTGCGCTTTTTTTTAACAATCTGGACACCCTGGTGAGAACTCGTAAAGTTATTGTTGGATGCAATCCAACTGCCGAACTAGCAGTTGCTTCTGCTATGAAATGGTTACATTTGGCGTCGTTCAAGCCTTCAGTCAAAGCGGAAAATATAGTTGAGTACATTTGTAAGCATACGTCTATCCCATAACCAAACATCTCTTGTTATATGCTCATTAAAAAAGGTGTAAATTCAGACTCTTTAAAGAGAGTAAACTTTAAACTCGGCATCTCTTCGTTGCATTATGATAAGCTCTTAAGCTCCAATATTTGGCCAGCCAATGTAACTGTGCGGCCGTTAAAATTTTTTCAAAAGCGAGGGGAGGAAACTCAAATTACCTAAAGAAGATAGTTGCACCTGGTGATATCAGGGCTCGAATCGTCACATACGATATCGTACGTAAAAACACATTTTTCGGATTATGACCAGCGTTGCCGCTTTGGTAATTTTTAACAAAAACTGGTATTTTTTTTATTTTTGGAACGAGTTTGGTAATTTGGTAATTTTTTTTTTCAATTGGGTAATTTTTTTCAACGCATTTCTCTGTAACGTGACCATGGGCCAGGATGAGTGAGAATCGCTGGTTGTTGTGTCCCACAGCTGAGGCGTGTGCACTGGCTCATTCCCGGAGCTTCAGTTTCGTGGGATCATTTCAACAGTTGTGGAACCCAGCCGCCTTCTCCCTAGCCTAAAGTCCCTACAAGATAATATTGTAGTTTGCACACTAGCTGTTCAAAGGAAACTATCAACCAACCTCAACCTGTAGTTAAAACCCCCTGCAATCGTCCTAAGGATCCTATACCCAGCAGCGCGTGAACGGGTTTCGGCTGCTCTGTACCCACCCTACCTTGGCTTCTATGATGGTACAGAAGCCCCATTGGACCACCTACACCCCCGCCGAAATCAGACCCAAATTATTTAATTTAACAATCCATATAAATTACTTTATTATGAGTTCAAGGCATCTTAGTACTATATGCATTAAAGTTTTTTTTCTTTTTAAATNATATGTACCTATACTAATATTAAATTTGGGTGTGTTACAAAGTAGAAAACCTGACCTACCTCAACAAAAGTATCTATATGGTCATTGACCTATATTTGCTCGTACAAACATATATATTTCTTTACTCTCATATAAATGTAAATTTACCGAAAGAGAGCAAATAGCATAAAAAGAAAGAATTAAAAAAAAACTGGTTTCAGCATATGCATTTACATATGTGCTTATATATGTATGCTGGAGTTCTCAGAGAATAATTACTAAACAAATATAATACCTTGCCTTTAAGAAATTTTACTAATGTACTTTACTGTAACAATTTGCCTTGACAACTCAGAACTTTTAGTATGAGTTCGCAAAATAGCAATTTAAGGAAACCATCCATTTTGCCCAATATGGCGGCTCGATCACAGCCCCTACAGTCCCACAATTCAGGGTTTTGAAACATTTTTATCCGCCAGAACCAATGGTGAAAGAAAATAATTTCACAGGACTAATTAAAATTTTCCGATTAGATACGAATGTGACCGATGTATAAAATTGTTTATATCGTTTAACGATACATTTGCTGGTTTCATGTTTTGCTTTTAAGTTATGTAAAATACTTTATGTAAAAGGCTGTATGTTACAGCCCATTTCCACCAAGCGATGAACTACAGTTAAGAGTTTAGATAATTTTAACAAGAGGTCATCTGCAAGGTTTATTTATTCGTTTTTGTTATTTTCTTGTGCTTTACATATATGAGCAATTACCTCCTTCGAGTTGTAATCTGCTTTTTTACAATAGGCAGTGGAAATGAACTATTAAACACCTTATAAATGTTTGTAAATCTCTGAGCGATTTTTTTGTTTTATGTTTTAAAAATATTTGTGAATTGTTATAGTCGGAACACATTGAAAAGGACAACTACAGCTGTAAATTGTTCATTTTCGTTATCTAAACGCTCTGTCGATGGTGATATGAAGATGAAAGAAGAGGAAAAACTCATCTTTCGGTCGAAAAATATAAATAGATCTAAGCTGGCCACAATTTCAGACGTGATGTAGTACAGTCGTCGCCAAAATAATTATCTACATATGTCGAAAAATTCTTTCAAATTTGTTTAGAGTATAATACTCATAAAAATTTGGTAATTTTTTTCTGAGTTTGGTAATGTTTTTTTAGAGGTTTGGTAAAAAATTAAAATCTTTGTGGCAACACTGATTATGACCTACGTGAACGTACTCTCTGTCCCATTCAGCTTATACTGCCTGACGTCTCACGTAATTTTCGTTCGTATCGTTTTCGATCCGTGAACGGATGTTACGATTCGAGCCCAGCAATGAGAAAAATACGAACTATTCGTTATACTACCAGAATGTCGGTGGTATGCGCACTAAATCAACTCAATTTCATCGCTACACGTCATTACATGAATACGATTTCCTAGCCATTACTGAAACTTGGCTGATTTGTAACATATCTTCTAATGAATACTTTGATGATTATTACAATGTCTACCGAAAAGATCGCGACGTTACAGCTACTGGTTATGAAAAGGGTGGTGGCATTTTACTCGCCATAAGAGATGATTTGTGCAGTACCTCAATCACTCTTGATTTGTCTGATGGCATGTTAGACCAAATTTGCGTTCGAGTTAAGTTTTCATCTAATAAATCATTAATATTTATAATTTCGTATATTCCTCCGGGTAGTGATACAGAAATATATGAAAAACATTTAGATAATCTGATTTACATCACAAACACTGTAAATGATTGCGACAAAATTATTTTCCTTGCTGACTTTCACCTACCTAATATTTCCTGGTCACATCATAGTAATAATTTATTACCGCATAACCTTAAATCTAATGTTGATATTTATGTTGTAAGTACATTACTTTCCTATGGATTCATACAACGTAACGCGATTCTGAACGACAATAGTAGAATCTTAGACCTAATATTTGCATCTAATGAATCTCCCATTTTGAACAATAGCTTTCATCACAAGGCAATTTTTCTCGATGTAATGTTTTATAGTTTCGATAACACAAAGTCCGAATCATCATATCGGCATGACTACCTGAACGGCGATTATGTAATGATAAACAATTGTTTGATCTCTTCCGATGGGGGGTTTCTGAACACTTCCAGCTGTCCCACAATTTCTTACGAGATCTTACGTGGAATAATTTTACAAGCTATTTCAAATTTTGTTCCCCTGAAACGATGTATGACTGGTAATAAGCCCCCGTGGTTTAATACAAAACTTTGCAATTTAGGGAACAGGAAAAATAAAGCTTTAAAAAAATTTAGATTAAATAATTCTGAAGCCAATCGTCTAAACTTTCTTCGTTTAAGGAAAGAATTTGATTGTCTCCATAACTTTTTATTTCGGCACTATATGTACAACGTAGAAATGAATCTGAAATCCAATCCGACTAGTTTTCGGAAATTTATTGATTCCAGAAGGAAAACAAATGGCTTTCCAACTAGCTTAGAATATGATGGTACCATATCCTATTACACGCTCGACTATTGCGACTTGTTTGCAAAATTTTGTCAACAAGTTTACGAAAAACACGACATTGTCGCATCACCTACATTTCCTTCAGCATCATTACCAACCATTACATCCTTTTCGATTTCGGAAGAAGACGCATTGTTAGCCATTTCTTTATTAAAGCCAAGCTCGAATCCTGACTCTGAGGGATTTTCACCCATCTTTTTAGTAAACTGCCGCAACACTTTAGCTCTTCCTATATCCTAGTTTTTTCAGGATTGTATCAACAAGGGTATTTTTCTGGAACAATGGAAAGTGTGCTGCATAGTCCCAATTTTTAAATCTGGTGATCGTAACGATGTGTGCAATTACAGACCAATCGTTAAACAGGGCACGCTTGCTAAATTGTTGGATTCTGTAATTCAATCAAAGTTGTTTGACCACGTAAAAGATGCAATTTCTAAATATCAATACGGCTTTTTCCCGGGGAGACCAACATGCTCGAATTTGGCCCTGATGACGAACCAAATAGTAAGTGCATTTGCAAATCATGAACAACTGGATGTAATTTACACAGACTTCTGTAAGGTTAGCCACACTATGCTTTTGCGGAAGTTTAGGAGACCCGGTGTTCATGGGAATCTCATAGATTTCTATGCAAGTTTTCTATCTAATAGAAAACTATTTGTTAAATTAGGGAGCACAAGATCAAGAGTGTTTCTCGACGCATGGTCAGGTATACCCCAGGGTACCCATTGTGGGCCACTGTTATTTCTAATATTTATAAACGATTTACCAAATTGCTTTAAGTTTGCCAAGTGCCTAATATTTGCGGATGACGTCAAACTTTTTTCCACTGTACGCGATGTATCAGGTAGTAATAATCTGCAAGTGGATCTTACCTCATTCACTCAGTGGTGAACATTTAACCGTCTCAACCTCAATATAAATAAATGCTGTGTTGTCACCTTCTCTAGAAAGTATAACAACATCGTATTTAGTTATAGTCTTGATAACTGCACTATACCAAGAAGCACGGAAATGAAAGGTTTGGGCGTTATTTTCGACTCAAAGCTGACATTTGCCAAACATATAGACTTCATTGTATCAAAATCGTTTGCGATGATTGGCTTCATAAGAAGAAACACTACGGATTTCAAAGATCCATATACATTGAAATCACTTTATATTTCCCTGGTGAAGAGCCGCCTTGAGTATTGCTCAATATAAAATCGAAAGAGTTAAAAAAAAATTTTACAAAAATCGCCTTGCGGAAATTTCCTTGGAAAGGTGATTTTCCTTTATATATTAGTAGACGTAAATTGCTGGGTCTGCAGTCCTTGCGCGACAGAAGAAACTATTTCTCCATAATCTTTATTTATAATGTTGTAAATGGAAACATCAATTGTGAGGTTTTATCCAATTTGGTCAATATATATAATCCTCCGCGAAATCTAAGGAATAATCGTAACCGATAGGCCGAGTGCATTCCACTAATTACGCCATTAACGAACCGATTGCTAGGTGCGTTAGACTGTGCTATGCTAGCGTTATTGATTTTAATCTTAGTCTAAGGATGTTCAAGTTGAATTTGTATAGTATTTTTAATTAAATAATTAGAATATTATAATTAGTCTGTAAGAAATTAATTCTGTAGACTGAACTAAATAAACAAATAAAAATAAATAAAATGCTTTACTTTTAAACGACACATAGAAGGGTTCCCACATGTTTAAAAAATCAAATTCACTTTAATTAAGGGAATAAGGTAACTAAAATATGTATATCAATATGGGTATTAGACAAAAGAAAAAATTGGACATATTACGCAAGAAATAAGTGAAGAGTAAAAACATTCTTGAGTTAATTTAAGAGTCCAGTAATTTAAAGGGAATCTAATCAGAACAAGTCACTGATTGACAATGTATATATTTGTAATAAAATAACAAATACGATGTCGTAAACCTTTGGTTTGACAAAATTGTTATTTGAGTTTGACTTTACAAACAGGTGGCAAC
Organism: Rhagoletis zephyria; assembly: GCF_001687245.7. Lineage (NCBI taxonomy): Eukaryota > Metazoa > Arthropoda > Insecta > Diptera > Tephritidae > Rhagoletis > Rhagoletis zephyria. The sequence continues at coordinate 60,200 of NW_016158892.1, read as the reverse complement.
CCTCTTCGTAATATTTGCAAGCAAAAACCTTCTTAAACCTCTTTCTTATGACTCCCTTATGGTGATACCTATCTATTTCAATAACCTAATTCCTTTAATTCCAATGGAATTTGATTTTTTAACAGGTGGCAACCCTCCACATGTAGTTAAGAAATAAACCCTTTTCATACACATTTCGATTGATACCCATCACTTAATGATGCATTTAACTTATTAAAAAATTTGGGTTTAAATTTTGAACAGGTGGCAACTCTTAAAAAAAAAATAAACCTCTATTGTCTATAGGTCAAGCTTTTTAATTTCACACTTTTGAAAATAGAACGAATTGTGCAGATCTGATGGCACCGACAAGCAATGAAAAAAATGATTTTATGCATTAGCAAAAAACGCATTACTTCCAAAAGTGCAAAAAATTAGCAGGGTTTTATTTCTTCCTTCGATAACTAAAAACCTGTACTATTTAATAAAATAATTAAAAATAACATATTTTTACATATATTTTTTATTCATTCCATTAAAATTTTCCATTTTTTGAAATTTTGATTAAACAAAATCCAGTAGCTCTATGGAGTATCTATATGAAAACAAAAAAAAAACGGCAAACCAACATTTTATTGCAAAGAATGTATTTTTGGCATTTGTTTCAGTGATGAGCTTACGCATGGCTATGCTCTTATTAAATCCTTAGTATAAAATTTGTTGAATTTAGTGGCTTCCTGGCGGCATATAGTTCATTTTATAGGGGATTTTCTACTGAATTCTTTTTAGTGGATGAATTACCTTCATAAAAATATCAAACACGTTTACATTGCAGACAACGAATTTTTCGATTTTTGCCCACTTAGGCGCACTGTGCGGCAGACTGCCATCTCCTTGCAGTGGCTGTAGCGGCCTCAGCGGTGAAGTTGGCAGTGGCCCATATAAATACTGTAGCGAATACTGCGGAACCGCGAAGCGAACAACGAGAAACAGGCAGAATGTACGAGGAATGAAGCAGAATGTTCCACAAAGAGAAACGTCAAGTTGGATGAACGATGCGAACAGCGAGAGAAAGAGAATGAGCGATGGACTTTAAAACATTCCAGAGTTGCCGTGAGTGCGAGCGCAGGTATATAAGAGCCACCAAACAGCGGAGTGAGTTAGTTACAAGTCGGCAAGCTACAAGTAAAGTGAGTTGCGAATAAGCAAGTTGAATTGTGTTAACAAGTTTTGTAAAGCGTTGTAATTGCTTTAACGAGTATTGTAAAGTGTTTTTACTGTATTAGCGAGTATTGTAAATTGTTCGTTGTACAATAAAGTTAATTGTACTACAATTTGGTCATCGTGGGCATTTATTTAACAATCCAGCAATACGAGCCGTAAGATATTTGAGAAATCCCACAAGGTTTCAAGGATAATCGTAACAATTGGTGTCAGAAGTGGGATTGTTAAATAAATTCCAGAGGAGAAACTTCCGAAAATGGCAAAAATTCAGGATCTAAAGATTGAGGAACTCAAGCTGGAGTTGGAGAAGCGAAATTTAGTAACCTCCGGCAGAAATCAAGGCTACGAGAGGCTATGGAAGCAGAAGACATCGACGTGGACAAATACGACTTCCAGGGTAAACCCGACGATACATCCGCAGAGGACGAACAGAAGGATGAGGCTGCATGTTCGTCGAAGGATGTGCATCAGACATCCGGGAAGGTTGAAAAACAGCAAAAGGCTCTTTCGTCATCATCAGCTATGGACATGAACACGTTATTGGCTGCCATGTCACAGATGTCATCACAGTTTTCATCCCGGCTGCAGGCAGTGGGGGACCCGGGTAGGGGAAATTGGGGATATTTTTCATTGCTTCATTCATTCATTGCTTCATTTTAATTCATGGAAAAAGTGTGTAAAATTTCACTTGAGTTTGAAATTTTAGCTGTGTGCTAAGCTCGAAGTATTATGTTATTTAAGTAGGTCTATCAGTTTTTCGAATTCACTCAATTTTCAAAATTTTGAAATTATATACTTAATTTTCAATTTTTACTTTTTTTGTTATATTTTCGTATTTGTATTAAATTACACAGTTGAAAGTCACGGCAAGTTTGAATATTTTCACAGGATCAGAAAACAACAAAAATTCCAAAATTTTGAATTTTATAATATATTTAAATTTCTTGAGATTTCTTATTTTTATAATAATTTTCAAAATTTCAAAAACTATCGAAATCTGGGAGATTCTAGGAATTTTGGTAAAATGAGAATATTTTGAAATGTGCAAAATTATTGAGGTTTTAGAAATTTTTATATTTTCCAAAATTTTGGTAATTCTATTTATCCTAAAATCCATCATAAATGTAAAAATGTGAAACATCACAAATTGTCGAAAAATTCTTATGTTCATGGTACTTGTGTGTAAAAAATAGAAAATTCTTAGAATTCTAGAAGATATTAACATTTTCGAAAAATTCAAAAATTGTTGCACTTTTCTGAACTTTTCCAAAATTTTGTATTGATATAACAAAGTTTGAGAATTTTAAATTTTTTGAAAATTTTGAAAATATCGAAGTCCAAAAATTTTTTTAATCTTCAAGAATTACGAAAATTCGAAACGACGAAATATGAAAATGTTTTCAACATTCGAAAACTTTTACTCTCGTTTGATCAGTTTTGTATATTCGACACATTTACTTAGAAAAAATTGGTTAGAATTTTACAATTCTAAAAATATTGGAAAAGTAAAAAATTTGTAGAAATCTAGTATTCATCATTATATTGAATTATTGTGATTTACTAAAATTTCTCAAATTCACAAAGTTTCGAAAGTTTAGAAAATTTTGGAGTTCCACTCAAGGTATTTAAAATGGGAAACTTCAAGAAATTCAAAACTATCAAAACTCTAAAAATTTTAAATTGCGGTGATTTTTAAATTTATATACACGATATATGTTGAAAAATTCAAGATTGCACAAATACAGGAAAAAATCGAAGAGAGACAGGACAAAGTCGAGGCTAAGATGGGCGAGTTGGAAGGTCGACTCCGAGAGTTGTAGTTGAATCGTCCAGCTACTTCGATGAACACTCCCAAGGTAAAGACTCCATCTTTTGACGGCACAATTCCTTTGCAGGTCTTTAAGCTCCAGCTCGAAAAAAGGGCTGCTGAAAATCATTGGAGCATGGAGGATAAATCCGCTGCACTATTCGTTCCATTGAAAGGACCTGCAGCAGAAATCTTGCAGACTATTCCCGACTGTGAAAGGAACAGTTACGATGCGTTGATGAGTGCCGTGGAGACGTTACGGTAGCGAACACCGGAGACAGATTTACCAGATGGAGCTGGAAAACCGCTGCCAAAATGCCAACGAGACTCTACAAGAATTCGCTTCAGAGATCGAGAGGTTGGCACACTTGGCTATTGGAGACGCATCTGGTGAGCACCTCGAAAGGGTAAAAATCCAGAGGTTCATCAACGGAATGCGGACACGTGAAACGGCAGAACTCCTAAGTAGACCAGCCTACAAAGCCCATCGAGTGGAAGTGGAGACACCGGACGATACAAAGGAAATGCTTAAGAAGCTAATCCAACTGCTGGGCGAGAAAAAGAATGGCTCTGGCAAATGTTTTAAATGTGGAAAGCCAGGCCACTTCGGCCGCGATTGCAGCGCAAGTTCCAGTGCGCTCACCAATTCAGCAGGACGTAAACGCAGGTCTGAAAGAGACGAATCCAACTCCAATCAGTCGTTAAACTAAAACGCGCCAGCAGCAAGGGGCGCGCGCTGGCTCCCAAAATTGAATGCCCCATAATCTCCGTCTCGCAAATTGGCAGAAAAGCGAGCAACGTTACGGTTGGTGGATATGTGGACAGAAATGAGCGAGTACTAACTATGGATACGGGCGCATCACATTCCATCATTCGATCTGATTTGGTCACTGAAGAGGTAAGGCCATTACCTGGAGCAAGGTTGAGCACAGCAACTGGTGAGGACACCCAAGTTGTAGGGGAGGTAACATGCAAAGTCGCAATAGGGAATGTGACGGTGCTACACAAGTTCATAGTCGCGGCGATTGTGGATGAAGTCATCATTGGAATAGACTTCTTACTTGAGCAAGGTATGCAGATCAACAAGAAGAACAGGATTATGACGTATAACAACATGGATGTGCCCCTTATGTTTGGGTATGATGGCCCGTACAGCATCAAGCGAGTGATCCTAGAGGAAAGCGAGCAGATTCCACCGAGGTCAGAAGCAGTTATTTGGGTGAAGATTGATGGAGATTGTGGGACAAACAAGTTGTGGGTTGTTGAAGCAACAGAGAATTTTACACCGGACGTACTTATTGGTAAAACCCTGGCTAAGACGCAAAAATATGGACGCATCCCGGTTCGAGTACTTAATGAATTCAAATCACCAATTAAAATCCGAAAAGGGACTGTACTGGGGCAATGTAGAGAGGTAGAAGCAATCTTCAACTGCGAAAAATTACCTGAAAGCGATTCCATTGGCGAGAATGACATTGAGGAAGACATAAATGCTNGTACTTATTGGTAAAACCCTGGCTAAGACGCAAAAATATGGACGCATCCCGGTTCGAGTACTTAATGAATTCAAATCACCAATTAAAATCCGAAAAGGGACTGTACTGGGGCAATGTAGAGAGGTAGAAGCAATCTTCAACTGCGAAAAATTACCTGAAAGCGATTCCATTGGCGAGAATGACATTGAGGAAGACATAAATGCTTGGAGGGAAGGGTTGGAAGAAAAATACCAGCACAAGGCTAAGGAACTTCTCCGCAGATACTCCAATATAATCGACAGGGATGGCAACCAACTAGGCAGGACTAACGTTGTGAAGCATCGCATTGATACTGGTGATGCAAGGCCAATCCGTCAAGCTCCTCGGAGTGTTCCACTTGCCAAACGTGAAACTGTTAGCCAAATAATAAAAGAAATGAGCGAGAGTGGTGTGATTGAACCATCAGCGAGTCCATGGAGTTCGCCGGTAGTACTTGTGAAGGCGAAGGATGGTCAAATGCGGTTCTGCGTAGACTACCTGAAATTAAATGATGTGACGAAAAAGGACAGCTATCCGCTGTGGTTCTCAACACTCGACCTTAAGAGCGGTTATTGGCAAGTGGAGGAAGTGACAAGGACAAGGAGAAGACAGCTTTCAGCGTTGTAGATAGTCTTTGGCAATTCACGGCGATGCCCTTCGAATTATACTTATGGACCATGTATTTAAGGGACTGCATTGGAAAACATGTTTGGTGTATCTAGACGACATTATTGTGTTGGGTAAACGCTTTGAGGAGCACCTGAAGAATTTGGAGTAAGTTTTCCAGAGGATAGCTGGCGCTGGTCTGAAGCTAAGTCCTAAAAAGTGCTCACTGTTCAGGAATGAGGTGAACTACTTAGGGCATAAGGTGACAACGGAGGGCATCTGTACTGCGAAGGAAAAGATAGAAGCAGTAAAGGATTCTCCAAGACCTAGGAACCTGCACGAACCACGAAGTTTTCTTGGGCTATGCACCTACTACCGCCGATTTGTTCCGAATTTGGCCAGCGTTGCTAATAGCCTTCATGAGCTCACTAGGAAGAATAGAGCCTTCGAGTGGAGCAACGAACAGGAGGAGGCTTTCCAAGCTCTAAAGCAACGGCTATGTACTGCACTTATGCTAGCGTATCCCNTGCGAAAAATTACCTGAAAGCGATTCCATTGGCGAGAATGACATTGAGGAAGACATAAATGCTTGGAGGGAAGGGTTGGAAGAAAAATACCAGCACAAGGCTAAGGAACTTCTCCGCAGATACTCCAATATAATCGACAGGGATGGCAACCAACTAGGCAGGACTAACGTTGTGAAGCATCGCATTGATACTGGTGATGCAAGGCCAATCCGTCAAGCTCCTCGGAGTGTTCCACTTGCCAAACGTGAAACTGTTAGCCAAATAATAAAAGAAATGAGCGAGAGTGGTGTGATTGAACCATCAGCGAGTCCATGGAGTTCGCCGGTAGTACTTGTGAAGGCGAAGGATGGTCAAATGCGGTTCTGCGTAGACTACCTGAAATTAAATGATGTGACGAAAAAGGACAGCTATCCGCTGTGGTTCTCAACACTCGACCTTAAGAGCGGTTATTGGCAAGTGGAGGAAGTGACAAGGACAAGGAGAAGACAGCTTTCAGCGTTGTAGATAGTCTTTGGCAATTCACGGCGATGCCCTTCGAATTATACTTATGGACCATGTATTTAAGGGACTGCATTGGAAAACATGTTTGGTGTATCTAGACGACATTATTGTGTTGGGTAAACGCTTTGAGGAGCACCTGAAGAATTTGGAGTAAGTTTTCCAGAGGATAGCTGGCGCTGGTCTGAAGCTAAGTCCTAAAAAGTGCTCACTGTTCAGGAATGAGGTGAACTACTTAGGGCATAAGGTGACAACGGAGGGCATCTGTACTGCGAAGGAAAAGATAGAAGCAGTAAAGGATTCTCCAAGACCTAGGAACCTGCACGAACCACGAAGTTTTCTTGGGCTATGCACCTACTACCGCCGATTTGTTCCGAATTTGGCCAGCGTTGCTAATAGCCTTCATGAGCTCACTAGGAAGAATAGAGCCTTCGAGTGGAGCAACGAACAGGAGGAGGCTTTCCAAGCTCTAAAGCAACGGCTATGTACTGCACTTATGCTAGCGTATCCCGAGGCGTACTGTCGCATGTAATTGATGGGCAGGAGAAGGTAGTTGCCTATTAAAGCCGGTCGATTGGAAAATCAGAGAGGAACTACTGCGTAACTCGGAGAGAACTACTAGCGTTGGTGGAGTGCGTCACACATTTCCACAAGTACCTCTATGGACAACGTTTCCAACGAGCTAGCTCAGTGGATTGAGAGAGAGTTATGACTTCGCTATTGAGCATCGCAAGGGAAGTGTCCACGGAAATGCTGATGCCATGTCCCGTCGACTATTTTGCCTGGAATGTAAACACTGCTCAAAAGCTGAGGGCAAAGAGGACATTCTAGACGTCCGGCTAACGACAATAACACCAGCGGAAGAGTGGAAGGAGGAACAGCTTCAAAAGTGTCAGCAGGAAGATCCAGATCTGGAGCTTTTGATGCATGGACTGGAGGTAGACAGAAGGCCAACTAAGGAGCAAATGGCAGCAGAAAGCCCCATCGAAAAGACGTACTGGGCACAATGGAACAGCTTAAAATTAATATCTGGCTGTTTGCATAGGGTCTGGGAAAGCGAAGATGGCCAGTGCTCCCGCAACCTAATAATAGTTCCAAGGGTAAGAATTCCAGATGTACGCAAGGAATTCCACAATGGTCCTAGTGGAGGGCACTTGGGAATCACGAAAACCCTGGAGAAGATCAAGCAGAGGTTCTATTGGGTTGGTTGTCGGCAATCGGTCGCAGAGTGGATTGCTAACTGCGCAGAGTGTATTGCAGCTAATGGGCCGAAATCCAGAAGTCATGGCCAGATGAAGCAGTATAACTCAGGTGCACCATTCGAGCGGATTGCCATGGATGTAGCCGGTCCATTTCCTATGAGTGCACAGGGAAACAAATACGTCCTTGTGGTTATGGACTACTTTAGCAAAGGAAGCTAAAACAGTAGCGGAGGTATTCAACTACAATTGGGTTGCGAGATACGGTGTACCTATAGAGGTGCACCCTGACCAGGGAAGAAATTTTGGATCGGCGGTGTTCCAAGTGATGTGCCAGATACTGGATATCCGGAAAAATCGAACAACGGCTCTTCATCCCCAACCCCAACCGAACGCTGGAACAGCATTTTCGGAAGGTCGTGGACAAAAATCAGAAAGATTGGGATGTCCGCATACCCTTGTCCTGATGGGATACCGGTCAGCAGTGCATGAAACAACGGGTAAAACTCCTGCAAGGGTAATCTTCGGCAGTGAGCTCCGTTTACCTAGTGACCTGAAGTTTGGAGTAACTGGCGATGCAAGGAGGATTGGGAAAGAGACGTCCAACATCCTAGAAGAGTAGCTGAGAGAGATACATGCTCTTGTGAGACAGCAAAACTCAAATTATGAGTGACAAGAAGGAGACTTAGTGTTGCTTTACAATCCACAACGGAGGAAAGGTTTGTCCCCAAACCTACAATGCAACTGCGAAGGTTCATATAAGGTCGTCAAATGTTTGAATGACGTAGTGTATCGAATCCAGACCTTTGGGAGACCAAGAACCAAGATGAAGGTGGTCCACTTGGAAAGGCTTGCCGCGTTTGGAACAGCAAGTGTGTCTGATCGGGACGATCAGACTTAGGTGGAGGGCAGTGTCGCGAATACTGCGGCAACGCGAAGCGAATAACGAGAAACAGGCAGAATGTACGAGGAATGAAGTAGAATGTTCCGCAAAGGGAAACGTCAAGTTGGATGAACACTGCGAACAGCGAGAGAAAGAGAATGAGCGATGAACTTCAGAACATTTTAGAGTTGCCATGAGTGCCAGCGCAGGTATATAAGAGCCACCACACAGCGCAGTGAGTTAGTTACAAGTCTGCAAGCTACAAGTAAAGTGAGTTGCGAATAAGCAAGTTGAATTGTGTTAACAAGTTTTGTAAAGCGTTGTAATTGCTTTAACGAGTATTGTAAAGTGCTTTTACTGTACTAGCGAGTATTGTATATTGTTTGTTGTACAATAAAGTTAATTGTACTCTAATTTGGTCATCGTGAGCATTTATTTAACAATCCAGCGATACGAGCCGTAAGATATTTGGGAAATCCCACAAGGTTTCAGGGATAATCGTAACAATACGATTTTTTGTCGTGTGTTGTTAGTTACCACGAAAATAAATTTTAATGGATAATCTAAGATTCATAATCTTATGATTTAGAAAAATTAGCAACATGTTGAATAAAATTTTTGAACGTTTATTATTGGTTTCAAAATGAATTCTTGGACAAAAATAGATCTTTCATTTAAATTTAATGTTAAACATATTACAATCATGCAGATAAGTATTACAGCAAGTAACTAATGTATTTCAATTAGCTTATTTCATGTATAGAACCACTGTTGCCAGGTCTTCAGCATGAGAAAACGTCCCTCTTGGTCTGAAAAAACGTCATTTCCTACCCAAAAACGTCTTTTTCAATTGAATGTACAAAAAATTCTTCTTATTAAACTTTTATTGTATACAAAGGTACATATCGAGCCCTAACCGCCAAAATAACGTAAGCGACACTTTTTTCAAAAATTTCTTTTTGCATTTCTGCATCAAAAAGAAAATTTTGTCGCTTACGTTATTTTGGCGGCTAGGGCTCGATATGTACGTAATGTATATTAAAATGTCATTTCGACAGAGCACATTTAAAATTCATTGTAAACTGGTCGTTAATATAAAAATCATTGTATAAATACATTTTTGTCAGCTGACAAAGTCATTGATAGTTTGATCGATTTTGGCTGTTTCTCTTTCGTTTATTTATGTTTATTATTTTTCCATAAAAGCCAAGCTCATTAACAAACAAAATATAAATCCACAAAAATTGTGCAAAAATTATAAACAATCTGCAAATTTTCAGCTAGATTTTCAACTATTTATTCAGAGTTTTTAGAATTTTTGTTGAGAATGCAGTTTGATAGCCCATTAAATTTCAGGGCAATAATGTGCAAGTTTAAAGGGGCTAAATAATCGCGTTGATTTTTAATAATTATTTTTTGTCGACATTTGGTTAGGGGCTCGGTTGTCGAAAATGGTAAATTACGGTCTAAGAAGAAGCATCGCAATAGGTCCATTCAATATCAAAAAATTGTTACAAATTGTTGCTAGTACTTGCAAGTTTTTACTGGGAATGCATTCAATAACCCAAAATATTTGCAAGAGGCAGCGAATACTCTCTATTTTTCTTTTACGCTCTCGCTGCAAGATCTTACTGGAAAAGTTATTGAATGGACCTAATATTTCAGTATATTTTGTGTTCATTACATTTTCAATGAAGTCTTAAAAAGTCGCCTACTTTTTTCTGACGTTCTATGCTGCACAGCTTTTTTGATGTTTTTTCGAGCGTGCCTGCTGCAATAGATCGGCTCTTCCTGAATTGGCGTTAAATGTGCAATTGCAAACATTACAGCAAGCCTCGTAACCTCAAGTGTTTACACAACCAGCCTTTGAACACGGGATCCTTAGTCCAAGAATCCAGAAAAAAATCTTTTGAAGCAGCTGCAGAAGAACACAAAGATTGTAAAGATTTATTAAGAAAATAATTCAAAATCAGTTCTACTTATAAGATTTAGTAACAAAGAAAAATTACTGGGAAGTTAAAAACGTCATTTTTTAAACAAAAAACGTCCAAACGTCAACAGGGTACAAAAAACGTCCAAATGACGTTAAAAACGTCAACCTGGCAACACTGTATAGAACCCATAAAAAATTTTAACCGAATTGGAGACATGACATCATTTTTTTATGAAATCCGTCCAACTTGTATATGTATATATGAACATAAGTATATATACATACATCCCTGAAGGAAAGATTGGTCCAATTGCCCGAAAAATATAGTCGTAGGCAGCGTTACCGCTTTGGTAATTTTTAACCAAAATTGGTAATTTTTTTCTTTATTTATAAAGTTTGGTAATTTGGTAATTTATTTTTCAATTTGGTAACCTTTTCGATTCGGTCTTACATGTTNTTTTCTTTATTTATAAAGTTTGGTAATTTGGTAATTTATTTTTCAATTTGGTAATTTTTTCGATTCGGTCTTACATGTTAAATAGGTCAATATTGGTTCTGATTCCACATTAATAAATGGCCCGTAAGCGTTACCTTTTATAGAAATACCAGGTAATCTTGAAAGTTAGGCAAGGCGAAAGTTGTTCCAGTGTTCCTTGGCTACTAGAATGATGTGTTCTTTAACAAACCGCTTGAAAGTGGCTATTTCTAAGTATATCCACAGTGTCCTTTCCTGGAAGATTTTGGGTGGTCGTACCTTTCCCCGTCAGTTCGACAGCTTTACAATTACCATCAATTTTCTGGTGTACCCGGCAACCATATATATGAGTAGAATTCTACGTAAATATGTATGTTCTCGTTCAAAAACCTGACGCATTCAGCGGGGGACTTCACTCTGTCTATGTGTGAGTCGAAAGCTTTCCTTCAAGCGTTGAATTTCTGATATATTTTCTTGTCACTTGTTTACATACAGTGGTCGGAAAAACTATAACCGCACCATAGTTTGATAATTTTAACATGTTATTTTTTTCGTAATTTTATTTTTGTTATTTTTTTATAAAAATATTGTTCTTTCTTTAACAGAACTCAAAAAATTCAAATTTCAAACTTTGTTCAATATTTAAAAAATTCAACAAACCTTCGTAAAAATTGTAGGTTAATGGGGCGCTTATTGCCTGAAAAGCTTCTTCGGATATACATATGTACAGACATGTCGATCCCTAACTGCCAAAATAACGCAAGCGACATTTTTTTCAACATTTTTTTTTTATGCAGAAAGGCATCGATATGTATGTTTGTACAGTTCTGCATATAAAATAAATTTGGTAATTTTATGTTGAATTTGGTAACTTTCTCCGGTGATTTTGGTAAAAAATAAAAAAAATGTGCGGCAACACTGGTCGTAGGCATAGTAGTTTTGTATCTAGACCAAAGATAGACCAAAAATTTAAAGCAATGTAATGTAAAAAGTTGAATTGTACACTAAAAGTGGTCCGAATGTAATGCATAGGGTATGAGTTTTGTTCTAAAATTGGTTACAATCTCACGCAGTAGCGGACAATGAGTATGATTAACGATTTACTGATATGTAGACACTTAGACAACGAAATTTCTGGTGCGACGTTGGCATGTAGCGAAAGTATCCACTTAGAAAATCTGAGAACCCCGGTTCGAATCGCATCTGGCAAAAGTTTTATTTTATTTATTTATTTTTTTGTGTCTAAAATTGGTTACAATGTAATGCAGAAGCGGACAATTGGTCTGAGACTGGGACATTCAATGCTAAATGTAAATAGAATTTTACATGTTCTTGGACCAGGCTTTGGACTACTTACAAATACTTGCAGTCTAGTTTGTGGTGTGCTCTAAGTATATTCCGAGATCCTACAGGGATATGTTGCGGCTTACGAATATTACTACACATATGTATATATGTAGATATAAATTTATATCTATTAATACTATATATATTTATTAATATATATATATATTAATACTCTTTTTTTTTACTTTACGTAAAAATGACTGCGTCTGCAATATGAATGAATTTCAGTTCCATAGTTTTTATTTGTCAATTTTTATTGTGGCGTATTCATATTTATTCCAATAGTGTTATGAGCTTTGTACCACGATTTGCTTGTTAGGAAAAATGGAAAAAACAACAATGCTTAAGCGGTAGAAGTTATAGCAGCTATTTCGGAGATCACCACCTCTCCTCATCAGACTTCTTTTGCTTTTTTGTACGTTCAAATTATGAGTATATGTGTTTAAGTAGTACTCAAAAACATTGTCCAATTAGCTTGGTTTTGACACAAGTTATTTTCTTAACATACTCAACCCCCTCCCCCTTATAATGAGCTACATAATAAAATAAGTATGGTCACATGTACATAAATGGTTTCTTCTCGAAATTCGTAAATTAAAAAAAGAAAAATATTTACTACATTTCTCGCAGATGTGGCTTGAGGAGATACTTCTAAACCAGTAAGTCGTCATAAAACACTTCATTTTCACTTGAGGTTTCAGTATTCCCAAATTCCCCACCGATCTTATTTATATTCAGAACGCAAATGCTGCTTTGTGAAACATTCACCAAAAATCGCTTGTAACTTCCTGAAAAGAATACGAATGTTTTTGAAAGCTCTATTCACTTTCAGTAAAAAATTTCGAAATTTCAATCCGTAAATACTCTCAAGGATTTGCCTTTTTGCGAAGGCTGCTCATCAATGGTCTTTGCGAATCGGCGCAAGTGCCTTTGTGACATGGCCATGGCTACGCTACAGGAGATGAAATGTAATCCAAATTGAGGCTGCTATTTTTTTTGGAATCACATACCTCCATTTTCACTATTTATCATTATTAATATTGACTATTTATCACAAAAAAAAAAGATTTTGCAAGTTCAAAATAAGTTGAAAATATAACGAAAGAATGAAAAAAATTATCGATAACATTTTGATTTTTAGCAGCAAATGCAGATGTGCTTAAGAGCGAAAAACACCACACAAGCGGCTTGACAACCCAAGCGAAATATCCCTTTGCTATTTATGTTGTGCACGAGGGTGTTTGAAGGTTTGACTAGCCGTTTGAGGGAAATGTGAACAAAAATAGAAATTTTTTGATTTTTTGGCCGCCATGTATACGTTTGATCAAACCGCTTACGTTGTGTATGGTAAAATCGCCTCATCGCCACGGAATTTTTACCGAATGGACGCAAGAGAGAAAAATCGAAGAAAACCAATTTCTTTTACATTGTGAACCGGAAGAAAACTAAAATTCTTTGCTTGAACGAGTCATGTTAGCATGGTGTATGGCGAAATGGGAAAATTAAAAACCTCAAAATATACTCAAGCGCACCCGAAATTCACGTTTTGAGGAATTACTCACAAAGTGGCAACACTGGTCTGTCTGTATGTTTGCACGCGCATGGGATTAAATGCAGTTTTTACCGATGTATTGCTAGAGGTCAAACTTAAAATATAGAAAGAAAAAAATGAGAGAGTTGCCACCTGTTTGAAAATTTCAGATTAAGTAAATTGATAAGAAAACGTTAATATTCCAATATGGGCGTCAAAAGAAAGTGGTTTAAGAAGGCTTACAGCCAAAAATATTTTTTGAGGGTTGCCACCTCTTTTAAAATTTTAGTTTAATTTAATTTATAAGATAAATTAAATATTGCAATATGGGTATCAAACTGAAGAGGTTTAGGAAAGTTTGGTGCCAAAAATATTTTTGAGGAGGGTTGCCACCTGTTTGAACATTTTTATTGAATTAAATTGATAAAATAAATGAAATCTATGCTCATAATAAAATTGCAACAGGCCGATGTCTGTACATTATGTAAATTAAAGAAAAATTAATATGGGTGGTCTTTGTAAGAGCAACAGAAGCCAAATCAACAATTTTTAGAATTTGTGTCGGTCGGTCTGTATGTTTGTACGCGAATCACTCGTATGCAGTTTTCACCGATGTATTGCTAGAGGTCTAGCTTACAATATAGAAAGAAAAAATTAGAGAGTGGTCATCTGTTTGAAAATTTCAGTTTAAGTGAATTGATACTATAAAGTAAATAATGCAATATGTCTGCCAAACGATAGAGGTTTACAAAGGCTTACAGCTGAAAATATTTTTGTGGAAGGTTGCCACCTGTTTGAAAACTTTTATTCAATTTAATTGATAACATAAATTAAATATTGCTATATTGGCATCAAACTGAAGAGGTTGGGAAATTTTAGTGCCGAAAATATTTTTAGGGGTGTTTCTACCAGTTTTAATTTTTTTTATTTATCTAAATTAGTAAAATAAATGAAATATTACAATACGGATATTAAACTAAAGTCCGTAACTGTAATTCAGTTAAATTGGTAAGATAAGCTAATTGTTGCCATATGGATGTCAAACGGAAGTATTTGAGAATAATAAAATTGTAACAGGCCGATATCTGTACATAATAGATATTAAAGAATAGATCGACAAAAGCCAAATAAATAAGTTTTAGAATTTTGGTATGTCTGTCTGAATGTGTGTAAGTGCATCACGCAAAAACTAATGTATGGAATTAAATGCCGTTTTCACTGATGTACATATTGCTAGAGGTCTAACTGAAAATATAGAATCCATTGTTTTCAGTTTATCATCGATCTTTATTTAAATATATTAACTTTTTCCAGTGCTTCGCTGTTTATATTTGGAGTTACCACCGCACTGTTCTCAAAATTTCGCCTTGATATAACCACAAACTTAATTTTATTGACATTCAATTTAAGTTGGGTTGTTCACACTTGCTTGGTTATCAGGTTATCTGATTAAAAATTAGTATTCTGTAGTGTATGTTATTGTTGTAAACTGTATAAAAAATATAACAACACAACCTGATAACCAGGTAAGCGCGAACAACCCAAATGTGTGTAATCAGAACCAATCGCCCTTTTTTGGAACTTCTCTATGGAAGGTTTTTCGCTTCGTTGTTGCTGCCAAAAATGAAATCTGAGATGCCAGTGTTTTAGAAAGTCATATAATTTTCTGCACATTGTATTTTACTAAATAGCTGCTGCGATTTGGTTCATATTTTGAACATATGCCAGCACCTTAAAAGTAAATATTCCGACCACAAATTTACTTGGTAGGTGGCCCTGGGGTTGGGATATTCCAAAATTCTTATACAGACGAAAAGGTAAAAAATCAATATATCTCTAAACCCAATTACGCTGGGGAACTGAAACTTAACACGGATGCATAAATTGCAAATACTCTACTTATGGCGAAAACTGGTAGGCATTGGAAAAGGAGGCGTGGCACCACCAATATAAACTGAACTACTCATGTCGCTTATCTCAGGAACCGATTATGCTAACGTCCGGAAATTTAACAAAGCTTTATATGTTATCAATACTGTACTTATGGCGAAAACTGGTAGTTATTGGAAAGGATGCATCTGTATACATTTACTACGTAAACGGGCAGTATCATTCGATTGGGAACCATTTTCCCCTACATTTCTAAATCGCATTGAACTTTGCTTTTAGTCTGTAATAAAAGGTAAAAATTTGAAATTTTTTTAAAATCTTGCACAAAGTTTGGAGTTTTGATTTTTATGGGTTTCGTAATAGACTGTCCTATCTACGTACCTATATACATAAAATGATAGCCGTTTTCGTTGTTCGGACTAAACTCAAAAACCACTGGATAGAGTTCAGTCAAATTGTCGGAGGTTATACCTTGCATATATGGTCCTATTATATGCTACTAGAAAACTCGCTAGGTGGCGCTGGAGTACAGTTATTAAGTTAAAAGTCGCATTTATAAATCGATTTCGTTTAAATTTTAAATGGACAGCTGGGTGGCGCTGTAGTCGAGGTATTTGGAAAATCTGTATTTTTTATACAATCTTGTTGAAATTCATAATACGTATTCATTTTATGATAAGTAATGGTTTTGCAGAAAATGAACCCAATGGAGGGCGCTGCAGCCGAAATGTATAGAAATGTATGTGTTTGGTCTGCTTCGGGCCTATGTTAAAGTTATACGAATCTAGTTTACAGATGTCTAAATAAAGGATGGGGTTAAGTATGTATAGAAAGACCGCAAATTGTGTAAGCGCACCTTGGCCCTCCTATAACTGAAAACGCACATCTGTGCTCTTGGGTTCTTCATAAGGACTTTTGTTGGCTTACGCATCGGACAAATTTTGTAGTTGCAAGATCATACACTGAAAAGAAAATCTGCGTAAATATGTATAACGAAAACATGCGTACATCTTACGAAATTTTTCATAATTTTGAGCCACGAAAGTTTTCGTGAATTGTACATACAAAACCGTTTTCGTACATACTACGTAATACGTTCGTACTATTTACTAAGGAATTTATTTTAATTTTTTTTTACGAAATTTATGTAAAATGCACAAAAATAATTCGTATATTTACGTAATTATTTTCGTAAAACCTGCGGTTGTTGCTTTCGTTCACTGTAAAAATCGTAGTACGATTTTATTATATTTTTATCGTAAACTTTAGGCGTTTCTGTTTATCAAAACGTTTCGCAAAAACACTTCACATTAACGATAAAAATATAATGAAAGTGTTGTGTTAGTATTTGAGCTATGGTTTTTATAGTCTGTGAGTATGCGTATACTTTCCATCTGTAAATAAAAAATTAAATATTTTCAAACTTGTTTAAATATTCAAAAACTTGTATAGAGTAGCTAAATTTTAATTGAACAAGTAAGAAAGTCTAAGTTCGGGCGGGGCCGAACATTAAATACCCGGCGCAAGTATTAAATATATGTTTTTTCACCCTTCCGAAACCTTCCGCTAGATGGTAAGCCGAGGTGTATCAATTTTGAGTAAATTAGCGTCCTTCAATTTCGAAATATGTCCGTCTGTCCGTGTACACTATAACTCGAGCAAAAATTGAGATATCTCAACGAAATTTGGTATGTAGGTTTCCCTTAATCCAAGGTAGGTTGGTATTGAAAATGGGCGAAATCGGACTTTAACCACGCCCACTTCCCATATAACGGTAATTTCCAGAAATACGAAAACTGCGATATTTTAGTAACTACTGAAGATTATTCACTCAAAATTGATATTTACAATAATTTTTAGACGAAAAATAAGAATATTATAAATTTTTGGAAAATGGGCGTAGCCACGCCCACTTA